>NW_006408762.1:3381575-3425970 GCF_000296735.1 Chrysochloris asiatica | reverse complement strand
GGCAAGAAGTGACTTGCTTTCAAGCTTTCAAGAGGGAACACAGTGCTAGGGAGCATGGAGGAGGGCAGAATCTCCAGTGGGTACCATTCAATCAATCTGGGTGGAGCTGATGAAAGGAAATACAGATGGGTAACTCGTGATACTGTAGTGAATAATGCTTATCAGGACTGATTGTGAGGGATGAAAATGCAAAGGTAGACATTTTGTAACAAGGAAGGGAGTGATTAATTCTATAATCTAGGAGTGGAAGTCTCTGGGACCATCAACGTAGAAGGGCCAAGAGCGGGAGCCTATCCAGAGAAACAGAGATGCCTGAGATAGAGACAGAGATGATGACGTGGAGTGATGAATCGGCTGGGGACTTTGGATCCAGAGAGGGAAAGGGACTGTGGGTGGAAAACTGGGGGGGCGTGGGGAGGGGGAGGGGTGAGGGGAAGTGTAGAAGGCGGGTTTCTAGGACATACTTTTTGGTTGGTTGGTGATGCATGGAGGGGATTGGAACCATGGCAACGAGATGATGTACGATGGAATGAATGTAAAACTAAAGTTCTCTCATGTAAACTATCATATAATTGACAATAAAACATTAAAAAATATAGATAGATAGCCAGAAGAAAATTCTCAAAGACATTTTTCAAACAAAGCTTGAAAATAATTTTATAGAAATATTATATAAATGAATACATTCAATTTAATATATTTTTTCTTAAGATCCCCTACCAAAACTATTTTTCCTACTTTGTTCAGTAACTACCAAGCTAGCTTGAATTATTGAAAATACAAGACAGAATATAATTAAGATTTCTAGATCCACTCCATTGCTAATGCCTTTTAATTCAGTAACTTCATTCACATTTCTTGCATAAATTTAATGAGTCTGGACTCATGTAAACTAAAATCACAACATATTTGTTTACTGAAGTATAATGTAGTCATTAGACAAATTAATCTAGTTTAGAGAATATTGAAAGTTTATGACTGGGATAAGTGTGAATCTGTGAAAGAGTTGTAATTTGCTGATGAAATATTACATACCTTAGAAATAACACATGCATTCAACATGTTTTAAAAAAGGAAATGGATATTTATCTTTCCAGATGATTGAATAGGAAGAAATATGGAAGGCAATATCTAAAAAGCATTGTTGTTGCTCTTGTTAGGTATTTTCAAGTTGGTTTCCATTCAACAGGATGAAGCATTACTTGGGTTCTGCACCATCCTCACAATTATAGTTACATTTGGCACCATTGCTGCTACCACTGTATCAATCCATGTCTTTAGGGGTCTTCCTTTTTGTTGTTGTTGATCCTCCCCTTAGTCAAGCATTATGACCGTCTCCAAGGACCGGTCCCTCTTGATAACAAGTCTGAAGTATAAGAGATGAAGTCTTAGTATCATGGCTTTTAAGGGATATTCTGGCTGCACTTCTTCCAATACAGATTTGTTTGTTCTTCTGGCAATCCATGGTACTTTTAATATTCTTATCTAGCACCATAATTAAAAAGTATTGATTCTTTTAAGGTCTTCTTTATTAATTGTCCAATTTTTGCATGTATATTATTGTTGTTGTTGTTGTTAAGTGCCGTCGAGTCATGTATATTAGGCAACAGAAAATACCATGGCTTGGGTCAAGGATACCTTAGTCTTCAAACTGATCTCTTTGCTCTTTCATAATTTAAAGAGGTCTTTAACAGCAGATTTGCCTAATGCAAATTAAAAAAAAAAAAAAAACACAATCGCTTAATAAATATGATATTATAAATATTAATTCTCGTTTGTGATATTGTGAAAGACCATACCACTAAGTTCCAAAAGAATAAATATATGATCTTATAGTTCAATAAGTTATACTGACTCTGCTTTAAGAAATCACACTTCTTGTCTGAAAACCTAGAAATGACAGAACGAGCATGTTCATCAACAATAAATTAATAAGTTAAAATGGAAATATTTTGTTCTTTCATAGAATTGTTATTTAGATTCTATCATTATTGTTAGGTGCCATCGAGTCATTAACGACTCATAGTGACCCTATGCGCAATAGAATGAAGCATTCCCTGGTCCTGGGCCAACCTCACAATTGTTGCCATGCTTGAGCCCACTGTTGCTGCCACTTTGCCAATCCATCTTGCTAGGGGTCTTCCTCTTTTTCTCTGACCATCCACCTTACCAAATATGATATCCTTCTCCAGCAACTGGTCCCTCCTGACAATAGTTTGAAGTATGAGAGATGAAGTTTGGCCATCCTGGACTCCAAGGAGCACTCTGGCTGTATTTCTTCCAACATAGATCTATTTATTCTTTTGGAAGCCCATGGCTCTTTTAATATTCTCCTCCAACACCACAATTCAAATACATCAATTCTTCTATGGTTTTCCTTATTTACTGTCCAACTTTCACATGCATATGAAGTTTTTGAAAACAAGTGAGTGAGAGTAAGATGTTCAAGATGGAGGAATGTTTTAGGGAAGATTCTTTGCAAATTCCTAAGTGAATTAAGTGGTTCTTTTTATATGGCAGAAAGTGATAGTTACAATACATCAAGAGACAAATATCAATCATGTGAGTTTTTTGTAAGCTCTTTAATTTTCTGCTCACGATAATAGTAAGTTTAATTAAATAATTTTGTTCTAGTTTCTTATATGTCTGCTAGTAATTATCTTTCCTTGAAACACTTCAGAATTCCAAACACTGAATACACTCCCCCTGTAACCACTGAAATCCCACCACCACTGTCCTAGGCTGAGGAGACAAAGAATTGATCTATGGACCCAACCTAGTCACTGTGTCCCAGAGAGCAAGGTGATCTCACTTCCATTATATACATGTAACAATTGACAGTAAGACACTGTAGTATAAGCACTGGACTGCTAACTTCTAGGTCAGCAGTTCAAACCCACCAGCTGATCTTGGAAACTCCATACAGGGTAGTTAAGAATTGATTTGGAGGTATATAACAATAGAATAATGAGGTACTAGAAACATTCCTTTTTTTCCTGAAGTGCTGAGTTAGTAGTTTTTATGATGTCTGAAAGAAACATTTCATAGTAAGAAGTATACAAATACCCTTAGAAGAAAATATTATAATTTCATAGACCATCTCAGGTTTTTCTTCCCTTCATGAGCATAACATTACATTTTAAATTTGAGGTAAAACAGACTTATACATGAAGATCCCATACTGATAATTTATCAAGTCCATCTATTTTTCCAGATAAAAGGAAGATTATCACATGGAAAATGGTTATGAAACTATGACTTACAAGGCAGTATTTTCCAAAGGTTGTCTGCACAGAAGGGTACATACTGTTAGACAATAATAGGACAATTGAGTTGTGAAAGGCTGAACTACTCTTTAGTTTTTGTTTCTTATTTTTTGCCTCTAGAAAATTAGATACTTTACTCACATGAATAAAATATCATTACTATGGACAAGCTTCTCAAAGAGAAAAGTTTTGGTGATATAGAAACTTTCTTAATAAGGACAGTTGTTAAAAAGGAGAGATTTTCCTTACAAATGACATATTTATGGACTCAATAGAGAAATGTATGATCCATTTATTTTATTCAATTTATTTTCCATGTAGAATATGTATACATATGAAACTTATTTATATCTATTCTTTAGGTACCATGGTGAGGCACTGTTTGCAGTTCAAACCCACCAAAAACTCTCCAAAAACCCACCAAAAACTCTCACTGTGTGTCAGAATGAACTCGATGGCACACAATAACATTCTTTATCTTTTAGTCCAAGCTAGTTATTGCAATAGTTGTTTTTGGCTTGGAGAATCTTAGAGTTTATTACAACATGATGTAAGTCATGTCAAAGTAGTTAAGAAAAGTTTAGAAAAAAGTCAAGATATTTTTTACACATATAGAATACTAGATTATAGGTAGTGACACCATTAGGATTTACCCACTAATCTGTTTTTGCTTCTGATGGATATACCTGCTTCTGTCCTTCAGCAATATTTTGATTTCTCACCTCATTCTGTTACTGCTACCTTTCTGATTCAAGTCTATACTGTTTTTATTAATTGAAAGACTGGAAAGCCACCATGAATTCTTATCTCAAGGCTCCATTATGTGCCTTCCATCAACTAATTTACCTGTGACATAGAAGGGACAGATTGCTAGATGCCCTAGTAGTAAATAGATAACATGGGAAAGAAGTAAAAGAGCAGACGAAGGTGGTGACAGTGAAGGGCAGAGAGAGACAAAACACTGTTAGCAATAGGCAGGTCAAGTTTAGCTTATGTTACAGGTAAATTGCTGTTTTGTTATTGTTAAGTGCCTTCAAGTCAGTTTTGACTCATAGTGATGCTGTATAGGGTTTCCAAGGAGCATCTGGTGAACTGCCAACCTTGAGGTTCAAACCAACCTTGTGGTCCAGTGCATTATCACACAGCGCCACACCAGGTCTATTTTCAACTACCCTGGATTCCATAGGAAGGCTTTTTCTAGACATACTCCAGGTAGCTCTATACTCTTACCTTATCCCTGGTGGATTGGAATGACTTAATCTATTTGGTGAAGAGGGAGACATCCTTGGCTCAACTCATGTTTCCCTTTTTGGGGGGAATGCACCTGCCCACCAAGATAGGGAGGCCTTCCTAGTTCAGCACTATATGCTCTGGTTGTGTAGTGGTTAGGGATTGGGCTGCTAACATCAAAGTCAGCAGTTCAAAACTATCAGCCGTTCTGTGGGGAAAAGATGAGGATTTCTGCTCCTGTAAATGTTACAGCCTCAGTAACCCTATACAGAGTCGCTATGAGTTGGAACCAACTCCGTGGCATATAATGAACCAACAAACATGAATCAGTAAATTGACTTGTCTAGTTCTGGGGTTTATTAGTAACAAGTACACCTGATTAACAGAACTTCAATCTTTTATACATTTATCATAATGTTTATTATATGTACAGTAAGTGCTTCAAGTTCTCTTTGCTTTCAAGCATACAAGGTTTTGTCATCTGCATATTATTGATTCTCCTAGCCCTAATTCCCTGTTCTTCTTCATACAGTCCAGTTTCTCAGGTTACTTACTCAGCATACTTATTGAAATAGTATGGTGAAAGGATAGAAAGAACCCTGATGCCTCCCATCTCTGATTTAAATCACACAGTATCTTTGTTCTGTTTGGTCTATGTACATGTTCTGCATGAGGAGAATTAAATGCTTTGAAACCGTTCTTCACAATGTTATACATAATTTGTTATGATCTACCCAGTATAATATCTTTGCAGAGTCAGTAAAACTTAGCTATAAATCATTCAGGTATTACCTTCTTTAGGCAAAATTCATATGACAGCAGCAAAGATATCCCTCATTCTATATCTTCTTCTGAATGTGACTTGAATTTCTGGCAGCTCATTATAGATGTATTGCTGTAACAGTTTTGAATCATTGTCAGCAAAATTTTACTTGCATGTGATGTTAATGATAATTTCTGTACTCCATGCTTGTCATCTTTATTTACAGTGTGCACAAATATGGTTCTCTTCAAATTGGTTGGATAAGTTTGTACCTATCTTCAAAATTTCTTGGTGTAGACTTGTAAATGCTTTCCAAATTCTATCCATTTGTTAATACATCTTAGGTTTTAATCAGTCAATCACTGGAGTCTTGTTTTACACCTATACCTTTAGTTTAGCTTGGCTTTTTTCCTTTAATATAATTGATTCTTGATCATCTGTTACCTCTTGGAATTGTTGAACATTGACCAATTATTTTTGGTACTTTTACTCTGTGTATTCCTTTAGTCTTCTTTTCATGCCTTCTGCATCATTTAGTAATTTTCGCAATGTTGTTGTTGTTGTTAGGTGCCATAAAGTTGGTACCGACTCAAAGAGACCTTTTGTACAACAGAAAGAAATATTGCCTGATCCTGGGCCAACCTCACAATTATTGTCACACTTTAGCCCATTGATGCTGCCACTTTGGCAATTCATCTTGCTGGAGGTCTTCCTCCCTTTCTCTGACCCTCATCCTTACCAAACATGATATCCTTCTCCAGTGACTGGCCCTTGCTGACAATATGTCCAAAGTATGAGAGACGAAGTTTGGCCATCCTGGCCTCCAAGGTGTACTCTGGCTGCACTTCTTCCAACACAGATATGTTAGTTCTATTTTAAGCCCATGGTACTTTCAATATTCTCTTTCAACACCATAACTCAAAAGCATCAGTTCTTCTACCATCTTCTTTATTCACTGTCCAGCTTTCACATGCATATGATGTTATTGAAAATATCATGGCTTGGGTCAGGTGCACCTTAGTCCTCAAGCTGACATCTTGGCTCTTCAACACTTTAAAAAGGTCTTGTGCAGAAGACTTGCTTAGTGCAATATATCGTTTGATTTTTGACTGTTGCTTCCATGAGTGTTGATAGTTGATCCAAGAATGAAGTCCTTGACAACTTCAATCTTTTTCTCCATTGATAAGAATGTTGTTTATTGGTCCAGTGGTGAAGATTCTTGTTTTCTTTACATTGAGATACAATCCATACCGAAGGTTGTGCTCTTTGATTTCATCCATAAATATTTTAAGTCTTTTTCACTTTCAGCAAGCAAGGTTGTATAATTTGCATATCACAGATTGTTAATAAGTTTTCCTCCAATCCTGATGCCACGTTTTTCTTCGTATAGCCCAGTTTATCATATTATTTCCTCAGCATACATGTTGAATAAGTATGGTGAAAGAATACAACCCTGTCAATCACCTTTATTAAATTTAAACCATTCAGTGTTCCCATGTTCTGTTTGAACAACTGCCTCTTTGTTCATGTACAGAATCATTAGCACAATTAAGTGTTCTGGAATACTCATATTTTGCAATGTTGTCCATAGTTTGTCATGATCCACACAACTGAAAGCCTTTGTGTAGTCAATAAAGCACAGGTAAACATCTTTCTGCTATTATCTGTTTTCAGCCAAGATCCATCGGACATCAGCAGTGATACCCCTTGTTACATGTCCTCTTCTCAATACAGCTTGATCCTCTGGTAGTTCTCTGTCAGAATCCTTCAATATTGTAATTATTTTTTGTTGTTGTTTTTAAGAGCTGTTGAGTAGCTTCTAACTCATAGAAGTGGCTGGCAGTTTGAACCACTGGTCTTGTGATTTAAACCGACCCTGCAGTCCAGTGCTTATCTTATGGTGTCACACCAAGTTTCTTTTGTTTTGCAATGGCAAGAAAAAATTTTCTACAGTATTTTCAGCTTTAGAAATATTGATCATATTTTTCTTTTTAGTTTTCTATCTCCGGATCTTGGCACATTTTATTATAATACTTGATTTTGTCTTCTCGACCTGCCCTTTGAAATATTCTGTTCAGATCTTTTACTTCATTTTGTCCATTCACTTTAGGTATTCTGCATTCATGAGAATAATGTGGAGTCTCTTTTGACATCCATTTTGTTCTTATTTTCCTTTCTTTCATATTTCTTTATTGATATTTTACTTTTTTAACGTATGATGGCCTTAGTGTCATCCATACAACTCATCTCTACATTAGTGTCCAGTGTGAGGCTTACTTTTGAGGTTGTTTCTAAAATTAAATGAGATCTGCTCAAGGTCATATTTTGGCTCATGTGGATTTGTTTTAATTTTATTCAGCTTTAATTTGAGCTTTTGTATGAGCAATTGATTGTTCCACTGTCTGCTCCTGGCATTGCTCTGATAATACTGACCTTCTTTATAGATTCTTTCCATTGATGGATTAAGTATTGATTTCTTTGTCTTTCATTCAGTGAGATCCACTTGTATATTCACTGTTTATGTAGTTAAGAAGAGGTATTTTCTTTCCCTAACATCCTGGAAGATAAGAAGATAAGAATTCAAGAAGCTGAACAAACCCCCAGGAAGGATAGACCCCAAAAGAAAATCATCAAGGCATATCATATTCAAGCACTACAAAGTCAAAGACAATGAGAGAATCCTGAAAGCAGCTAAGGTAAAAAGAATTGTTGCATACAAAGGTAAGCAAATCAGATTAATCTCAGATTTCTCAACAGAAACCATGCAGGCAAGAAGTCAGTGGGGAGAGATATATAAAACCATGAAATAAAAACAAATGCGAAGCAAGAGTCATTTACCCAGCTAAGCAATCAATCAAATTTGATGGTGCATTCAAAACACTCCAGGATACACAGAAAATAAGGGACTTTGTCTAAGCCAACCTAGGGCTTCAAAACTTCCTGAAGGGAGTTCTTTGGACCGAAAACCAACAAGAACAGACAACAAACGTAGATTGACATATGTGACAGAAGCTCCCAGAACTAAATCGACAGAAGGAAGAGTTGAGAACAGAACAAAAATACAAAAATGAATTCAGAAAGCCTGGGAGGTCAGCCTACGATCCAAATAATTACAATGTGAAAGAAGGGGAAAATATAGGATCCAGGTGATGAGGGCATCAGGTATATCCCAGGATATAATAGACTATTTAAATGGAGGAAAAAGTTAATAGAATATAAGGTAATCTCAAAGAAAACTAGTACTTCAGAACATGTCAAGAAAACAAAAATTCAAGAAAAACATGAAAAGTTAAATTTCTGAGGAAAGATTTCACCAAAATAGTAAAAACGAGCCCACAGTATGAGAAAAAAATATTTTGCAATGACATGTCAGACAAGGGACTAATTTCTAAAATCTTTAGGAAATTACAATACCTCCACAAGAAAAATACAAATATTCCAATTAAAAAATGGGCACAGGACATGAATAGGCACTTCACCAAGGAAGACATTCAGGCAGCCAGCAAACATATGAAAAAATGTTCACGATCATTAGCCATTACAGAGATGCAAATGAAAACAACAATGAGATATCATCTCATGCCAGCAGTAATCAGAAAGTCAAAAAAAGCAGAGGTAAAGAAATACTGGTGAGGATGGGGAGAGACTGGGACCCTCCTACACTGCTGGTGGGAATGCAAAATGATCCAACCACTTTATATTATTTTTTAATGTTTTATTGTGAATTATGTGATAGGTTCCATGGGAGAACATTAGCTTTACATTCATCCTATCATATATCATTTAATTGCCATGGTTACAATGCCTTCCATGCATGCCTGCCCCCCCCCCCCCCCCGGTAGTCAGCACACAGCCCCTCTCCCTCTCTGGGTCTAAAGTCCCCAGGTGCTCCATCTCTCCATGTCGTCATCTCTGCCTCCATCTCTGCTGTCACTGCTTCTCTGGGTAGGTTCCCGCACTCCACTCTTCTCCCTTGATGGCCCCAGGGACTTCGGCTCCTAGACTGCAAAATCAGTCACTCCCCTCCTTTTGCTACAAAACCTTTACATTTCCAACTCTCACAATCAGTCCTGATAACAATTATTCACTATTGTAATCACAAGACACCTATCCCCAACTCCTTTCATCAGCCCCATCCAGAGAGATTGGATACTACACAGTGGAGAGTCTAACTTCCTCCACACTCTCGGATCTAGGCTCCCTCTTGAAAGCTTGTAAGCCAGCCACTTCTTGCCTTTGTAGACCCCTCCCCCATTTTGGGTAGCCATCCCTGTCTACTCTGTGTATGGAGGGGGTGGGAATGATCCTTGCTGTAGAGATTTGTTCCCTCTTTTGAGCTACTGCATCCATAGGTGTAGGTCAAGTCCATCAAATTGTATCAGATTACTGTTTTTCCTCTTCTTTCTTCTTCCAGTTAAGCTCTGATCATACAGTCATTGAAGCCAGGTCAAGTGGGTATTATCTGCAAGTGTGGGTGTTCTTATGAATATGCCCTCTCCTCTTTTCAGCTGGATGCTTCACTCTCCAGTCTAGTCCCCTGTGGCTATGTCACTGATTCCGGGCCCAAGAGCCCCCAGGTCTTGCAATACTGCTGGACAGCCAGGTCTCCACCTGGGTTCACAGGAGTCTATTCAATGTTGTAGGGCTTAGCTTGCAGCTTAATTGTTGTTTTTACCTCAGTTCCCCTTATTGGTGAAGAATGTGGTCACCAACCAGAGTGTATATTCTCATTGAGTCTTAGTCTTGGAATGAGGTTGCACTGAAGGGACCTAACCACTTCACTTGATACCGTTTGGGTAAGCAACTTGCTTGTTCTTGTAGTAATCAGTCGGACTACCTATATTGTTTTGTATTTTTACTGTTGGTCTTTCAGGAAATATCTTCTGTTCTTCTAGCTGCTCCAGGCTGGTCTGCATGTCCGTCCAAGTGGAAATTTCCCACCTCAGAAGATTCTGGATGGGGTTAAGGATTCTACATATGGTCTTATGTAATGGAGAGGCTTCAAAGGTATCCACCTTCATTGGGCACGTTGTTGTCCCATTTTAGGTATTCCGATCCATTATAGGCAGAAGATGGACTTACAAGCTTTCTATGGTGCTATTTCTGGTTATTCCTTTCTCTCCCCTTCAAGTGTCTAGTTTATAATGGTATGCCAGGGAAACAAAGATTCAAAAGACAGCCAAGAATCTTAACATTATTCGCCCCTTTTTGCCCATTCTAACGATGTCTCAATCCCTGTATCCCAGAGCCCTGTTGTTCTATGGTTGTGCATACATCATTATTTACCTCTGTCCCACTTAGCCAATGCAAACCTGCCTAATTATTTTCCTGTCCGATTTTTTTCTTCCATTCCTTTCCGCCTTCTTTTGTATTGTCCCCCTCCCTAGCACCCAAACTATCCTGTGTCTATTCCCTAACCTGTGCTCCACCTTCCCCTCTCTCTCCTAACACCACCCCCTCAAATCCCACTAACTAGCAAAGAACCCTCCTCCCTTTTGTATGGGTTCTTTTTCTAAGTCTTTTACAGTAGTGGTCATATGCAGTATTTCTCTTTTATGACTGACTCATTTCACTAAACATAATGCTCTCAAGGTTCATCCATGTTATGCAGTGGCTTGCAGCTTCCTTGTTATTCTTCAACATTGAATAATGTTCCATTGTGTGTATGTGCCACAATTTGTGTATCCATTCTTCAGTTGATGGTCACTTCAGCTGTCCCTCTTTTTGCTATTGTAAATAATGCTGCTATGAATATATATGTACTCTTGTTATGGCTCATACTTCTTGTGGGCAAATATCAAGTAGAGAATTTGCTGGGTCATAAGGTATTTCTATTTCCAACTTTCTGAGGAAGTGCCATATTGCTTTCCAGAGAGGTTGTACCACTTTTGCATTCCCACCAGCAATGCAGGCATGTCCCAGTCTCTACACATCCTTGCCGGCATTTATTGTCCTCTACTTTTTTTATTTTTGCTGTTATTGTTGGTGTGAGATGATATCTCATTTATTTTTTATTTGCATCTCTCTGATGGCTAGTGATCGTGAACATTTCTTCATATGTTTGTTGGCTGCCTGGATCTCATTTTTGGTGAAGTGTCTGTTCATGTCTTGTGCCCATTTTTTAATTGGGTTATTTGTCTTTTTCTTGTCGAGGTGTTGTAGTTTCCTGTATATTTTAGAAATAAGTCCTTTGACTGATGTGTCATTACAAAAGATGTTTTCCCATTCTGTGGCTTCCCTTTTTACTCTTCTGGCGAAGTCTTTTGATGCACATAGGTTTGTAATTTTTAGTATGTCCTACTCATCTATTTTCTCTACTTCTGTTTGTGTAGTTTTCAAAATGTTTTGTAGTCTGTGTATTCCCTGAATTAGTGTCATCACATTTGTCCCTATTTTTTCATAGATGGCTTTCATAATTCTGGGATTCACATTTAGGTCTTTAATCCATGCTGAATTGGTTTTTGTATAAGGTGTGAGGTGAAGGTCTTGTTTCAATCTTTTGCATATCGCTTTCCAGTTCTGCCAGCACCATCTGTTGAAAAGACTCTTCCACGTGAGATATGTTTAGATACTTTGTCAAAATCTGTTGGCTGTATGTCGATAGGTTAATTTCTGAATTCTCCATTCTGTTATATTGATTAATGTATCTTTCATTGTACCAGGACCAAGCTGTTTTGACAATTGTAGCCATGTAATACATTTTGAAGTCAGTGAGTGAGATGTTTCCAACTTTATTCTTCTGCTTAAGCAGTCCTTTGCTTATACTGGATATTTTTCCTTCACATACAAAGTTTATATATATTTTTTCCATATCTTTGAAGAATGTCGTTGGAATCCAGATTGGGATTGCATTATATGTGTGAATTGCTTTAGGCAATATTGGCATTTTCACAATGTTAAGTCTTCCTATTCAGGGGCATCTTCCATTTTTTAAGTTTCTTTTGGTTTCTTGTACTAGTTTTTTTGTAGTTTTCTTTTTATAAGTCCTTTGTTCCTCTAGTTACATTTATTCCTAGATAGTTCATCCTTTGGGTGGCTATTGTAAATGGTATTACTTTCCTAATGTCCTTTTAAATGCTGTCATATTTGGTATAGAGGAATTCTACTGATTTTTGTTTGTTGATCTTATATCCTGCCAATTTACTGACTCTTCCAATGAGGTCTAGTAGCTTTTTTATTGAGTCTTTGAGGTTTTCTACACATAAGGTCATGTCATCTGCAAATAGAAAGAGTTTTACTTCTTCTTTGCCAATTTGGGTGCCTTTAATTTTCCTGTCTTGCTGTATAGCTTTTGCTAAGACTTCCAGCACAATATTGAATAGGAGTGGTGACAAAGGGCATCCTTGTCTGGTTCCTGTTTGCAGAGGAAAGGCTTTCATTTTCTCTCCCTTGAGAGTAATGTAGGCTGTTGGTTTTGTATATATGCTCTTTATTATGTTGAGGAATTCCCTTCAATTCCTTCTTTGTTGCATTTTTGTTTTGTTTTGTTTTAATCAGGAATGAATGTTGGATTTTGTCAAATGCCTTTTCTGCATCAATCGATATGATCATGTTTGTTTGTTTGTTTGTTTGTTTTCCTTTTTTATATGGTGGGTGACATTGATCATTTTTCTAATGTTGAACCATCCTTGCATCTCTGATATGAATCCCACTTGATCGTAATGTGTTATCTTTTTGATGTGCTGCTGGATTCTCTTGTCTAGGATTTTGTTGAAAATTTTTGCATCTATATTCATGCAGGATATTGGTCTATAATTTTCTTTCTTAGGGACATCCTTCACTGGTTTTGGTATGAGGGTTATGCTTGCTTTTGTCTCAGTGTGTGAGATGTGTCTCTTGCAGACAACATATTGACGGATTTTGTTTTCTTTTCCATTCTGCCGCCCTCCCTCTCTTAATTGGTGCATTTATTTTGTTTTCATTGAGTGTAATTATCGGTAGGTATGGATTAATTGCTACCATTATGCCTGTTTCTTTGTGGTGTGCTTGCTTTCTTTGTTGTGTGTCTTCCTTTGCTGAGTTCATACATTTTGTGTTCTTTCTTTGAGTTTCTTCATAGTTTTAATGTTTCCATGTTCTTCTTGGATTTTCATTTCCTTGGTATGTTGTGAAGTATTAATTTTATTTGAGGTTACTTTATAGTGCATTAACTTTTCCCTCCATTTAATGCAGTGTATATTATCCTGTAATTTACCTGACCTTCTCACAATCTTGATCTCTATTCCTACGTGTTTACCTTCTTTTATATTGCAATTGTTTTGATCATATACTGACCTCCCAGATTCTCTGAGTTTGTTCTCATAGTTTTGTTCTGTTCTCAACTCTTCCTTCTGGCTATTTAGTTCTGGGAGGTCTGCCATGTTTATCAATCTCTGGTTGTAGTCGGTTCTTGTGGATTCTCAGTACACAGAACTCCCTTTAGGACATTTTGTAGCCCATGATTGGCTTTGGCAAAATCCCTTACTTCTGTTTATCCTTGAATGTTTTGATTACACATCATATTAGATTGATAGCTTTGATGGATAAAGGATTCTTGGTTGACAATTTTTTTTAATTTATTATTTCAGGTTTTTTTTTATATGTCTCTCCATTTCATTCTTGCTTGCATGGTTTCTGCTGAGAGATCTGAGATTAATCTGACTTGTTTGCCTTTGTTTGTAACACTCCTGTTTTCTCTAGCTGCTTTCAGGATTGTCTCCTTATCTTTGATTTTGGAGAGCTTGATTATGATATGGCTTGGTGATTTTCTTTTGGGGTCTATCCTTCCTGGGGTTGAATGAGCTTCTTGAATGTTTATCTTTTAACTTTTCAGGATGTTAGAGAGATATTCTTGGAGCAGTTCTTCACGTATTTCCTCTGTGGACTTGTGTACTTCTTCTTGTTTTGGAATGCTTTTAAGTCTTAAGCTATTCCTCTTCATGTTGTCCAACATGACTCTTAGGCCTTCTTCAGATTTTTTTTATTCATTTTTCTGTTTGCTCTTCTCTTTTAATGTTATTGAGAGATTACTCTTCCAGATCATTAGTTCTGCCTTCCGTCTCATCAATTCTACTGCTTTGCACTTTCAGTATATTGTTTATTTCTCATATTCTATTATTGATCGTTTGGACCTCTTTCTCTAGGTTTGAATTGTTTCCAATGCTGTATCTATCTTATTTGATTGTTCCTGTAGCACTTTCCTGACTTCTTCCTTATTTTTCTCAACTCCATTGTAAAGTGTTTTGAAACACTTTATAATAATTTTTTCTGAACTTATTCTCTGGCATTTCCAAGGCCTGCCTTCCTTTCAGAATGGAGTCCAGGTCTACTTCTAGGTCATTTGTCTCATATATTTTATCTTGTTTCTGGATATGTGCTGATATGGTCATCTTCTTGAACATATTTAGTGTTTATCTGTGGTCTTAATATATAATTGAGTATGTGTTTTGTATTTTTTATGCTTTCTGATTGTCTTCAGGTAGATGTGATCAAGATGTTAGATTCCCTTTTCACTCTTATTGTTGCTTAATTCAGAGTAACCTTCACAAGTGTGACGCCCAGATGTTTGACAGTTTCTAATGTGTGTTGCCTGGATTTTGGTGTTTCATAGAGTGTGACAGTAGCTTGACTATATAGCAGCAATTGACGTCTCTTCGTGGGTAATATAGAAAGTGTCCCCAATAGGTGGAAGGGGGATCATAAAACAGCAAAGAAACTGGAAAAACAACAACAACAACAAAAACACACCAACAAATCGAGAATCCAGAAATGAGCCCATTTATATACAGCCCACAGATTTCTGACACAGTACCTAAATATATTGCATGGGACTTCAACAGATGGTGCTAGGAGAATTGGAAAGTGATATGCAAAAGATTGAAACAAGACCTGTAACTCACACCTTATACAAAAACCAACTTAACATGAATTAAAGATCTAAGTGTGAATCCCAGAATTATGAAGGCCATCAATGAAAAACAGGGACAAATGTGAAGGAACTAATTCAGGGAACACACAGAGTACCAAACATTTTGAAAACTATACAAACAAAAGTATACAAAAGAGATGATTGGGACATATTAAAATTAAAAGCTTAAGTGCATCAAAAGACTTCACCAGAAGAGTAAAAATGAAACCCACAGAACAGGAGAAAATCTTTTTCAATGACACATCAGAAAAAGGATTTATTTCTAAAATATATAGGAAACTACAACTCCTCTACAAGAAAAAGATAAATAACCCAATTAAAGAATGAGCACAAGACATGAACAGACACTTCACCAAGGAGCAGATCCAGGCAACCAACAAACATATGAAGAAATATTCACTGTCACTTGCCATTAGAGAGATGCAAATCAAAACAACAATAAGATAACATCTCAGACCAGCAATAACAGCAAAGATAAAAAAAGTAGAGGGCAATTAATGCTGGTAAGATGTGGAGAGATTGGGACATGCCTGCATAGCTGGTGGGATTGTAAATGATCCAACCTCTCTGGAAATCAATATGACACTTCCTCAGAAAGTTGTATTTACCTACAAGATATATGATCCATAACAAGAGTAGATATATGCACATCAATGTTCATAGCAGCATTATTTACAATAGCAAAAAAAATGAAGACAGCCAAAATGCACATCATCTGAAGAATGAATAAACAATCTGTGGTACATATACACAATGAAATATTAAGCTACAATGAAGAAAAACAAGGAAGCTGTAAGCCACCGCATAACATGGATGAACCTTGATGACATTATGTTAAGTGAAATTAGTCAGTCACAAAACGAGAAACACTCCATAGGATCACTAGTAAAAGACTAAGAAAAAGAACCCATACTAAAATGTGTGTGTGGGGGGGGGGAGGGATTCTCTGCTGGTTACGGGGATATGGGTGTGAGGTAAGGGGAGGTAGGGAAGGTGGACCTCAGTGTAGGGAATAGACACAGGATAAGTTAGGTATTAGGGAAGGGGGCAATACACAAGTAGGGGGAGGGAAATAGAGGAAGAAAACAGTTGGGGAAACAATTAGGCAGGTATGCATGGGCTAAATGGGACAGAGTTAAATAATGATATATGCACAACCTTGTAACAAAAGGGCTCTGGGATACCAGGATTAAAACATGGTTGGAATGGGCAAAAAGTGGGAAATAAAGTTAAGATGCTTGGCTGTCTTTTGAATCTTGCTTTCCCTGTCATACCATTATAAAATAGACACTTGAGGGGGAGAGAAAGGAATAGCCAGAAATATTACCATAGAAAGCTTGTAAGTCCATCTTCATCCTGTAACTGATTGGAATACATACCTAAAAGGTGTGCTTGAACTTGCCAAGTGAAAGATGCTCCTTGTGAGCCTTTGCAGTCTATAAGACATTTGGTGGAATCCTTATCACCATCCAAAACCTTCTTAGGTAGGCTGTTCTTTTTGGAAAGGACAAGAAGATCTGCTTAGAGCAGCTAGAGGAACAGAAGATACTTATTGAAAGAAAGACCAGCAGGAAAAATAAAGAAACAAAATGCAGTATGATTGGCTACTACAACAATCAGCAACTTGTTCACCAGGGTGCCATCAAGGCAAGCAACAAAATCCCTTCAGGGCAAACCCCCTTCCAAGACTGAAACTCAAAGCGAATACACAAGCAGGCATGTAAACTTACTGGAGACCACATTAGTCTACTGGTGAATGGAAGTGGGGGGAAAGAAGCAATTTAGATATGGGTTGAATTCTACCACATTCTGTAGACTCCCTTCAACCTGGAGTTGAGAGAAAGAAGAGGAAGGGCTGATTGGTCTAAAATATGGTGGACCTGAGTACTCCTGAGTCCATGGACAAGGATATAGCCATACAGACCTAGAGTTGTGAGTGAAGCATCCAGCTTATATGAAGCAAGGGGAGACACACAGTAATACCCAAACTTGCAGATAGTACCCATTTAACCAATCTTTGATGACTAGATGATTAAAATTCAACTAGAAGAAGATTAAAAAAGAAAGAAAGTATCATTTTGATAACGGAAACAAGTGTCAATTGCTATGATTTGATGAACTTGACCTGTACTTATGGAATAGTAGCTCAAAATACCCATTGAAAGAGAAGGAATCTTCACATCACAGATCATTCCCATCACCACTGTACACAGGGTTAATAGGGATAAGCAACTTAGACATTGGGTACTTAAAATGAGGGTCTTTAAAGGCACAAAGTGACTGGCTTATGTGTTTTCAAGAGGAAGTTTAGTTTCAGAGTGTGCAGGGGAACATTGAATCTCCACTGATTAGTTTTATTGTCTAGATGTGTCTGGTAAAAGGAGATAAGGATAAGAATCTTATGATTGAATTGTGAGTAAATTTTAACATTACTATTTGTTATAGTCACAACTGTAAAATTATACATTTTGTAACATAAAGTGGGGTGTAGTTAATCTTACATTCCAGAAAAAAGGGACCCTAGGATTATCAATGGAGAAGAGTACAGCGGAATGTGCGACCCTATCCAGAGAAGCTGTGACACTAGAAATGTAGGCAGAGATGATGACATGGAAAGATACAGCAGCTGAGGATTCTAGACTCGTGGAAAGAGAAAGGCTGTGTGTTGGCAGCTAGGAGGCAGTCTTACAGAATGTGTCCTTTGGTTGTTTAAATAATTATATATTTCTGAGTGTGTTTTTGTACATCTAACCCACCCCCCCAAAAAAAAGCAACAACAGAGGAAATAGAAGCAAATACTGATGCATGGAAGGTATTGTAATCATTGCATTGAAATGATGTAGAACCGATATTCTCCTGTGTAAATTATCACTCAATTCACAATAAAAACTTTAAAAACAACAACAATAAAAAAATAAAACAATGAAGAAATTGACAAGAAAGAGTGCAAAAAACCCCATGAAATTCAGCACAGAAAGGCATGCAGAACAAATATGCACCACAGAAAAGAAACATAATGGCAGCAATTAATTCATACTGACTGATAATCACACTGAATGTCAACTGATTAAATGTATCAGTCAAAAGAGAGAGAGTGGCAAAATGAATAAACAAACAAGATCCTTCAACATTCTTTCTGCAAGAGACACACCTTACACAGAAAGACAAAAACAGACTAAAAGTTAAAAGATGGAAAAAATATACCAAGCCAATTGTAAATAAAAATGAGCAGGAGTGGCAGTGGTAATTTCTGATAAAATAAACTTTAAGGTAAAAACCAGCATAGGAGATAAAGAAGGGCATTATCTCACAATTAAAAGATAAATTAAATAAGATGACTTAGCTATAATAAATATGTTCACTCCCAATGAAAGAGCCACACAATATATGAGAATGATGAAAGAAATAGACAAATCTACAATAATAGTCACTTTTGAAAAAGGATACAACAACCAGAAAGAAACTCAACAAAGACACAGAGGAACTAAACAACTCAATCAACCAACTTGAACTCATATATATGTACAGAGCATTCAAGTCATAAACATCAAAATACACATTCTATTCCAGTACACAAGGAGCTCTGGTAGCGTAGTGGTTACGAATTGGGCTGCGAACCTTAAGGTCAGCGGTTCAAAACTACCAGCTGCTCCGCGGGAGAAAGACATTCTTTAGAATAGACCACGTGTTAGGCCACAAAACAATTCTCCATATATTTATAAACATCAAATACTACAAAGCATCTTTTTAGACAACAATGCTATAAAATTAAAAATCAACAATAGGAAGACTAAAGAAATAAAATCAATTACATAGGAACTGAAAAACACCCTGCTTAATAGCTACTGTGTAATAGAAGAAATACATCATGAATTTGCACAGTTCCAAGAAACAAATGAGAACAAAAACACAACATACCAAAATCTGTGGGCATGGCAAAAGCAATGTAATTGCGAAAGAAATAATGCACACGTCCAAATAGTGGAATAGTAGTAGAATAATTGAAGAACTGTGTTTTTCACGATGGGTTACCCTGTTGCTCTTTGATATACTGATGGCATACCTTCCAGAATCACAGCAATGTACATGCTTATTATGATATACTGACAATCATCTGTCAGTGTGTCATTTTTATAAAGGGAGAAATTCCCTTTGAGAAACTAGTCCATACTAATGATATGCTACTTTTGTAGAGATTTTTTTTTTTTTTTAATGAGCCCTGGTGTGTTGTTATATGGTAAGCACTGGACTAGTAAACACAATATCATTAGTTCAAACCCACCAATTGCTCTGGGAAACCCTATACAGGGTAGCTATGAGTCAGAACCAATTCAGGGGTATACAACAACATATGGTTTTTAATGGAGACCATTTTAATGAATGTGTTTTAAACACTGTAAGCTATAAACAAATATAGCCTCTGAAATTCCTTAAAATTAGATTTAATTTTAAAAATTAACATGTCCAAGGCTATTTTTGAGAGTGATGTTGTAAAATCAAATAATCCCATAATTTCCTTAAATTTCTGAAGAACTACAGCTAATTCTTTTAAATGATAATAATGGAGGGAAAAAAGCCTCATAGTTGGAAAGTATTTTTATTTTTTCTTATATTTTATAAATTGTGAGCAGCATGACTTAACACTGTTAAAAAAAGTCAACAAAATGATGTTGACCCATTCAGTAGTGGCCTTTGCAGTAATCGACTGATAGGCAGAGAAATCAGAGGAAGAGAAATTTCAGGACATGAATCATCACCTAGAATGGGATTTTTTTTTATTTTTTATTTATTAAGATCACTTCCACTCATCCATCAGTTCCCACTCTTAAGGAATTCCAAGTTTATAAATAATTCAAGTACATAGATTTATGCAAGAAAAGATACCCACAGTGACTCAATTACTGTTTGAAATCCTTGTCAAACAATCTTACAAATATCCACTTCCTCATATAGTTTAGGACTTACCTGTCTTTTAGATACCTGATAAAGAATGGTAACCTTTTAATAGTACTGTACCAGGGACTAGCTTATTATGCACAGGGTGATTCTGGCTCACTATTTTATGTTGTTCCAACAAATAGTAACTCTGTATAGGGTTTCCAACGAGGAGCTGTTAGGTTTGAACCTTGTGATTCACAGTCAAGTGCTTATACACATCTATAGTGCCACATATATCTCTGAAATTATATTTAAAATATTAATTGATATATTCGTATAAGGCAGAGAACACTGAACGAAGAATCAAGAGAGCTTGATTCTAATGCTGGTTATTATTGAGTTATATGATCTAAGACTAATCACTTAGACTATTTGGGCTTCAGTTTCTTCATGAATAAGAAACAGTAACTGTGTGTTTTAAGATTCTTTTGTAATCTGAACACTACAATCATATGATTTTACCTACTTTGAGACAGCAAAGACTATAAACAAAAAGACAAAATTATATGATTCAATTATTGATAAAATTGGCCATAGTGATCTTGGAGCACACATATCTTTCTCTGATCAGATTAATTTCATGGCATTAAAACTGGGTCTACACAAAAGATACAGTACTACTATGTAGCTATTTGCACGAGGTTTTATGAGCCTAGCATTTGGAGGATGGTCAGCATTTTCTAGAATCAGTCACTATTTAAAATTTTATCCTTAACCTTTCATCTTATTTTGTCCAAATGAAAAATTTAAAACCCTGCTGGTGCCAGCAGTAATTTTATTTTACCTTTCATAAAAAGAAATTAAGCATAAGATTTATAGGCCATTAAGTAGGGGAACATTTAACTACACAGTGGAAGATTTTACCTTTCCTAACACGTTGAAACCAATTTTAAACCATGAAACCAAGAAAGTAATAAAAGGTATTTCATTGCTATTATGTGTTACAGCCAAAAGCATATTCATTTACATCTTTCTTCTAGTTTCAGAGTATATACATATGCACCAGTAAATCTTTCAATGTTGTGAAAAATTTCCCCTGTATCCAGTCCTTCTTATCACTTTTACATGGTTTTGTAAATAGCTGAGTATTTCTCTAGGGTAGATTTGCAAACATGTCCTAAAGAGCCTTAAACTGTTTAGAGCAATGATGGGAAGCCAGTTTAAAGGTTAAAGGTTTGAAATCAGTAACTATTTCAAATCTACCTTGAACTTTTACTCTTCCCTTTGTTTCCTTTAACAAAGGTTCTTCAGATTTTGAATATCCTACATGTCCTTATTTATGGATAGAGCTACCTGCTGATAACCTGGATCCCATTTGACCCCACATTTGTAATTTCAATGTTCTCCCATTCATATAGTTTTGATATTTGTTTCATCTATAATTGATATTGGTAATGAAATGTATGTATCTACTTAAAGATTTGTAACCTGTGTACAATGGTATGCAGATAAATTGGTCATAGCTGTGGTGAAATATTATTTTCCTTGGTCCTGGGGTAGTTGGGTAGGGCCTGGGACAGCCAGAGGCTCTGCAATCCAGATGCCTTTTGTTAAGAACAGTCTTCTATAGTAAGTGCAGTGTGTTTTATTTAATTTATTGATATAATGATCTTCTCAAAATAAGGAAACAATGATGATTTTCACTTTTGCTACTGAAAAATGCAGCCCTAGCAATCAGCAGCAGTATTATTTGGGAGATTGAAATAAATGTAGAATATCAGTTTCCAGCCGGTACTACTGAATCAAATCTGCATTTTCACAAAATTTCTAGGTGATTCATATGCATGCTAGAATTTGATAAGCACTAGTCAGAGAAATAACATTAGTGCCTAGCCAATTTGCGTCTTTATATATAATTCATAATCACATGAGGAATTTTTACAAATTGTAATTTTTTTACAGATTTTCTGATGATTTCCACATTTTGATGGGTTACCTGTCTTTGGAATGGGCGCAAATATGGATTTCTTCCAATCTGTTGGCCAGATAGTTGTCTTCCAAATATCTTGGCAGAGTTGAGTGAGAGCCTCCTGTGCTGCCTCACTTTCTTGAAAGATTTCAATTTTGATTCTAACAATGCCCGTGCCTTGTTCTTTGCCAATTCCTTCAATACACTTTGGACTTCCTCCCTAAGTATCATTGGCTCTTGATAATATGCTACCTCTTGAAATGGTTGAACATTAACCATTTCCTTTTGGTACAATGACTGTGAATTTCTTCCACTTTCTCTTGATGCATTCTGCATCATTCAATAATTTCCCAGAGAATCTTTTAATAACGAAAGTCGAGGCTTGAATTTTTTCTTCAGTTCCCCCAGCTTGTGAAATGCTGACCGTGTTCTTCCTTTTTGGTTTTCCAACTCCAAATCTTTGCATATTTTATTATAGTATTTGGCTTTGTCTTCTTGAGCTGATCTTTGAAATTTTCTGTTCAGCTCTTGAACCTCCTCATTTCTTCCATTTGCTTTAGCATCTCTATGCTGGAGAGCAAGTTTCAGAGTCTCTTCTGACATTCATTTTGACCTTTTCCTTCTTTCTTGTCTCTTCACATATGATGTCATCCCACAACTCTTCAGGTCTTTGGTCTAGTGTTTATTGTATCAAATGTGTTCTTCAGATGATTTCTAAATTCAGGTGGGATATAGTCAAGATCATATTTTGGCTCTTGTGGACTTGTTTTCATTTTCTTCAGCTTCAGTTTGAATTTGCATGGTCTGTTCCACAGTTTGCCCCTGGCCTTGTTTTCACTGATGATATGGAGCTTTTCCATCTTCTCTTTCCACAGATGTAGTCAGTTTGATTTCTATGTGTTCCATCTGGTGAGGTCCATGTGTATAGTCATCTGTTATGCTGTCTAAAGAAGGTATTTGAAATAAACAAATCATTTGTCTTGCAGAAATCTATCATTCGTTCTCTAGCATCATTTCTATCAACAAGGCCATATTTTCCAATTACTGGTCCTTCCTCTTTACTCCCAACCTTTGAATTCCAATCACCAGTAATAAGCAATACATCTTGGTTACATGTTTGATCGATTTCACATTGAAGAAGTTGGTAGAATTCTCCTATTTCATCCTCATTGGCTTTAGGGGTTGATACATAAATTTGAATAATAGTGGTGTTAACTGGGCTTCCCTATAAACACATGGATATTATCTTATCACTTACAGCGTTGTACATTATCACTGATCTGGATATGTTCTTTTTGACGATGAATGCAATACCATTCCTTTTCAATTTGTTATTCCCAGCATTGTAAACCATGTGGTTGCCAGATTCAAAATGGCCAATACCAGTCCATTTCAGCTCAATAATGCCTAAGATATTAATGTTGATGCTTTCTATTTCATTTTTGACAACTTCTAATTTTCCCAGATTCATACTTCGTACATTCTGTGTTCTGATTTTCATTGGATGTTTATAGCTGTTTCTCTTCACTTTGAGTTATGGCCCATCAGCAAATGAAGGTTCTGTGGGCTTTTCTCCCATGAGCTTAACTCTATTCACATCTTCATGGTCAACTCTACTTTGAGGAAGCATCTCTTCCCCAGTCGCATTTTGAGTGCCTTCCAACCTAAGGGGCTCATTTTCTGGCCCTGTATCTGACAGTGTTTCTCTACTATTCATAAGGTTTTCAGTTACTAATGATTTTGAAGTAGTTCATCACTCTTTTTTCCTAGTCTGTCTTTGTCTGGAAGCTCATCTGAAACCTGTCCACCATGGGTGACACTGCTGGTTATTTAAAATACCAGAGGCATAGCCCTCAGAATCACAGCAACTCAAGCCACCACAGCACGACAGACAGACGAGTGGTGGCCATTTGGTTTTATGTTGAAACTTTCACTTTAAATTTCTATATTAATCCTGATACAATCAAGATATTCTCTCCCAAGATGGCGGCTCCGGGAACAGCTGAGCATCTTGAACTAGAAAACAATGCATTTCTGGATTCTCCTACAAATTACCCAGCTGTAAGCCCTCCAATCTTCCAAACATAGTTTTATATGTGTTTCAGAGTTCCAGCACCATCCCCTGATCCTTCTTGGCCCGGTATTCCGTGTTGTTATTGATGGAGCTCCTCACAGCACGTTTACCCTATCTGCCATCTTGATTGTGAATCCAAAGAGTAGCTAAGAAGAGTTTAATATTATAATCAGCTGTTCACTGTGTGATGTATGTTGTTGATATGTGTAGGTAGGTGTTTAGTTTTTGTTGTTAAAATCCATCAAGTTGGTTCTGACCCATAGCTGCCTTATATAGGGTTTCTGAGGAGTGGTTGGTGAGCTTGAACCACCAACCTTGCAGTTCAAACAGCTTTGCAGTCTGGCACATTAATCCACAGTGCCACACCAGGTGTTTAGTGGAAGCAATGACTTAAGAGAGGATTTTGCACCATGCGCATGGCCATAACTCATATAAGCCTTAGTGTCTCTGAATTTGAACTGGTTTTGAGGTATCATAGCATCAATAAAACAATCTATTAATTAAATAAAAGCAAATAAACCTGTATATTGTCTCAGTTTTATTACCTCTGGAAGACATACTAATGCTATGTCATGGGTTCCAGGGCAACATCTTCAACCAATGCTAGTTTTAAACATGTACAGTATACTTTCTTCAATCACCTTAAGTTACTCCTTGCTTTTCTTCATGTAGTTCATAATAACAATTTTTATTAAAAGCCATAACCCACATTATTGGAAAACTATGTTCAGAGAAAAAATAGTAAGGCCATAACAGATTTTTCTTGAAAAACTGTCTTCAAAGAAAAAAAGTTATTTTGATACCTGCCATTGAGAAAAAAAAAAATAACTATTTATGCACATATAGGGTTCTTCCAGGAAGAACAGGACATTGCATTGTAATATAAGAAGGAATATTGTAAGCTAAAAGTCATAGCAATGGAAACAATGCACAGTTTGGATTATTTCCTTATTTTGAATTTTGTGGTTAAGTGCAATGGAGTCAGTTCTGACTCACAGTGAACCAGTATAAGAATTCCAAGAAGCAGCTGGTGGGTTTGAACTGTCCACTTGACTGTGCACTTAGTTGTGTAATGCTTACCTTTCAGAGCCAGAGGCATGTGACATTTTGAGTTTACAGCCATTTTATGGAATTTTTACATTAATCCTTTGGGACTATAACAAGTATCCAGAGCATTCTGGTTTCTTCTACTACCATCATCACATATTTAAGCAGGAAATGTTTTAGGGTGTTACCTTAGCTGGGATCTCAGCTTTGGCTCCTTTTATAATTTGTTTCTTTGTTTACATCCTTGAGTAGTAAATTAGCACCCAGACAGCTCTCGTTTGTGCAAGATATTTGTATTAGTTTCCTGTGTCTGTCATAACAAATTATCACAAATTTGGTGGTCTAATCTAAAAAAAAAAAAAAAAAATTCCCTCACTGTTCTGGAGAAATTTGAAAGCAGTGTTATTGGGTTAAAATAAACATATTGATAGGGCCATGTTCTCTTCAGAGTCTGTAGGGGATAATGCATTCCTTTCCTCTTTCAGCTATAGTGGCTGCTGGCATTTCTTGGCTTATTGACTGCATCACACTAATTTCTGTGTCTTGTCAGACACCCTTTTCTACTGTTGTCTCTGTGCAATTTCCCTGTTTTTCTTTCTTATAAGGACACTTGCCACTAGATTTAAGGCCCACATGGATAATCCAGGATAATCCCCTCATCTCATAAATCTTAGCTTATTTTGAAAAATAACTTTTTCCCTTATATGGTAACATCTATAGGTTCTAGCAGTTTCCTTAATCAGTACAAACAAACTCAGAGTACAAGTCCTAAATAACAGGAATATGTTATAATTATTATTTATACTTAATAAGATAAGATTTGTTTTAGGGAAACCTTCTTACTGAATACCTCTGTTCATCACTCAAAGTTATTGTACGTAGCTCAACTCTTTTGGCCTGAGTTTTCATCATATTTGGTTTTATCTGTCTGATAATTTCATTTTCTTTCTATCAGTGTTCCAAGTGATAATTTTTGCTGAGTGTCTCTTGTGCTATATCCAGTAAAATGGTCTTGTGTGTTCCTTGTGTCATATCTGAAATAAAGCTGAACTAGCAGAATTTTGTAGCTAGTGAATGCTAAAGCTTATGCATTCAGGTAGCTACTGCTAGACAAAGCTACTACTTATGTAGCTATGTAGGTACAAAGGCAATGGTTCTGATGTATAAAATTGAAGAGATAAGTGTGTTACAGTTAAAATCATTGATCACATATCATTATATAAACATACCATTAATAGTTGAATTTGGTGTGGTGTTGTAGGATAAGCACTGGAGTACAAACCACAAGCTGGTGCAAACCACCAGCTGCTTAAAACTCAATAGCTACTCCTCAGAAACCCTGCATAGGGTTGCTATGAGTTGGAACCAACTTGAAGACATTTAACAACAACATAACGCAAAGTATACATTAATCACCTCAGAAAGAATAGAATGCTAGGTACAGTTAATCCCCCTTTTTTTTAGACTTGTATGAACTGCTCTTTATACGTAGAAACTGTCTAATAATTATGTTTCAGTTGTGTTCTTTTCATCTCCTAACACTCTGAGAGATCAAATAAACATAGTAATCATGTTTCATTAACCAAAACGACCCATGTTTTAGAAAAACATTTCCAGCAGTCTGTGCAGGATTTATTCCTATTCTATCATTTGTAATAATCGCACTTGTTACTGCAGAAACTTTAACTTCTTCTGCTGCAAACTTTTTAAGACTGCTGTGAAAGGTGTACTTTCAGGAAAATTGAGTACTTTGTATAGCAGCCGCGGATCCGACATCAGCGTGATCTTGAAGGAAACCTTCCACATCATGAAAACGTTCTGTTTAGAGGCCTCAAGCCGAGTCCGCAGAGTACCTCCAGTTCCTCCGCCCCTGACCTGTCATTCTTTCTTGAGATGCACTTGTAGTATTGGGAGGATTTTATTCCCCAATTTTTTTTTTTTTTTTCTGAAGTGGAAGCCTCTTTTCTTTACCAACCATCTGCCTCATTCCTAGGAATATGATCTTTGTGTTTCTTTGTTCAAAGCTGACGACCAGCAGTTTACCACATGTCATTAACAAGCTTTGAGACTTTATAAAGTGTCAGGTACATACACTGTACACATATTTATCTCATTTTAAACTCATGATTTTCCTATACTTTGCATAGTCATAAAATAAGGCTCAGAGAAGTTGGGGAATTTATACAAGGTGGCAATATGGCCATTTACACAGTGTGGCTGAGCTAAAGCATGAATCTTGGTCGGTCTTAATTCCAAGCCATGTTATGAGACAATGACACCACAAATCCCAAGTCAAATGGCAAGAAGAGACTCTTTTTCAAATATTCAAGGTAATCAGGTTTCTAGTCATCATTCAAAACAGATCAAACACTATTATTGTCATAAATATTTCAAAATCAGCCAATCATAGCCAGTTCTGTGTTCTCATGTAACTTTTTTTTTTTTTTTTTTGCATTAGTTGATATCATGTGCTTCCTGGGTTATTATAATTACTTGTTTATATCTTTCTTGAGGGCACAGATCTTGTCTTATTATTGTTCTGTGTAACACTGGATCTTGCATATAGTAATAACTCAAATTTTATTACTGAATTGGAGATTTTAGGAGATCTATAAAGAGATTATGAAGCTAAAACAACAAAAAAATTACCTTCATAAAGCAAATCAAGTATGTAGGAAATGTGCTTGCTTTAACTTTTAAATAAAGTTTGTGCTATTACATAAAACCTGCAGCAACTGAACACCTGATTGTCAAACCCACCAGCTGCTCCTCAGAAAGCATATACAGAGTTGCTATAAGTCAGAACCAATTCAATGGCAATTAACAATAACGTTATTTTCATTAATAAATTACTCAATGGTGTCACCATCTACTCTCAAATCATTGCTATGGGGAGGGAAAAGTAACTAATGAGAGAAAGCAGAGAGAGACCTCTGGTACTCAGTAATATATTTCTTGAAAAAAAGAAAAGAGTCCTAACACAGAGACTATTGCTTATGTTCTTGTGCATGTCTCACTTGTTGTTGTTGTTAGGTGTCATCATGTCAGTACTGACTCATAACGATCAACATACAACAGAACGAAATACTGTACGGTCCTGGGCCAACCTCACAATTGTTGTCATGCTTGAGCCCATTGATGCTGCTACTTTGCCAATCCATTTCGCTGGGGGTTTTCCTCTTTTTCTCTGACTCTCCACCTTACCAAACATGATATCCTTCAACAGCAACTGGTCCCTCCTGACAATATGTATGAAGTCTGATAGACAAAGTTTGGCCATCCTGGCCTCCAAGGATTACTCTGGCTGCATTTCTTCCAACACGGATCTGTGTGTTCTTTTGGCAGCCAATGGTATTTTCTGTATAATCCTCGAACACCATAACTCAAAAGCATCAATTCTATGGTCTTCCTATTTCACTGTCCATCTTTCGCATGCATATGTCATTATTGAAAAATATATGGCTTGGGTCAGGTGCACCTTAGTCCTCAAGTTGACATAGGTCGTGTGCAGCAGATTTGCCTAATGCAATATGTCGTTTGATTTCTTGACTGCTGCTTCCATAAGTGTTGATGGTTGAGCCAAGAAGAACTTGACAACTTCAATCTTTTCTCCATTGATAAGAATGTTGTTTTTTGGATAAGTGGTGAGGGTTTTTGTTATCTTTACATTGAGATGCACTCCATACCAAAGACTGTGCTCTTTGATCTTCATCAGTAAACATTTTAAGTCCTCTTCACTTTCAGCAAGCAAGGTTGTATCATCTGTATGTCACAGGTTGTTATCGGTGTGTTCAGGTTTTCTACTCATTGTATAAGTTTATGTTTATGTTTATGTGGGTCGTGTTTTTTTAAAAAATGTATTCATCTCTTTTAAGTTTTCAAATTTTTTGGAGTAAAAGTTTTCATAGTATTCTGTTTTTATTTCCTTTGGTTCCATTGTGACGTCACCCATGTGGTTTCTAATTTGTGTTATTTGTGCCTTCTCCCTCTTTTGTTTTGTTAGGTTTGCCAATGGTCTGCCAATTTTGTTAATCCTTTCAAAGAACCAGCTTCTTGTCCTGTTGATTTTTTCTATAGTTTTCCTCTTTTCTATCTTATTTATTTCTGCTCTAATGTTTATTATTTCTTTTCTTTTGGTGACTGTATGTTTCCTCTGTTGGTCAGTTTCTAATTGTTCTAGATGCCATGTTAATGTGTTCATTTTAGTTATTTCTACTTTTTGGATGTGTGCATTTATTGCAATAAATTGTCTTCTCTGCACCTCTTTTGCCGTGTCCCAAAGATTTTGTATGTTGTCTTTTGGGTCTTGTTTCTTTCTAGGAACTTTGTGAATCCACATTTTATTTCTTTTACTAGCCAGTCACTTTTCAGCAGGGTGTTATTCAGTTTCCATGTATTTGGCTTTATTTCCTTGGTCTTCCTATTGTTGATTTCTAGTTTTATTGCATTGTGGTCTTAAAAGATGCTTTGTAGTATTTTGATATTTGTAAACTTATTGGAGGTTTATTTTGTGTCCTAACACATGGTCTATTCTTGAGAATGTTCCATGTGCACTGGAAAAAAATGTGTGTTGTGATGTTATTGGGTTGAATGTTCTGTACACATTTATGAGGTCCATTTGGCTGATTGTGTCGTTTACTTCCTCTCTGTGTTTGTTGAGTTTCTTAATGTTTGTTCTGTCCATATTTGAAAGTGGTGTATCAAAACTGTCCACTATTATTGTAGATTTGGCTATTTCTTTCTTCAAATCTATTAGATTTTGCTTTATATATATCGGAGCTCTGTCATTGGGAGCATTGTGCCGTCGAGTCGGTTCCGACTCATAGCTACCCTGTACAGGGTTTTCGAGGCTGTAAATCTTTATGGGAGCAAAACGCCTCATCTTTCTCCCGCTGAACAGCTGGTAGTTTCGAACTGCTGACCCTGAGGTTCGTGGCCCGATTCGTAACCGCTATGCTACCAGAGCTCCTTATCATTGGGAACATAGATATATTTAATGACTATGCCATCTTGTTCAATTGTCCCTTTAATAATGAGATAATGTCCATCTTTATCTATTATGCTAGTTTTTACCTTAAAGTTGTGGGTTTTTGTTTGTATTCAGACATTAATATTGCCACTTCTTTTGGTTTCTGACTGCAATTAGCCTGGTATATTTTTTCCATCCTTTGACTTTTAATCTGTTTTTCTCTCTCTGTGTAAGATGTGTCTCCTTTAGACAACATATTGAACGATCTTTTTTTCTTATGAATTCTGCCACCCTCTGTCTCTTAACTGGTGCATTTAATCCATTTATACTCAATGTAAATATTGATAGCTATGGATTAATTGCTGTCATTAGTTTTTTTTTGTTTTGTTTTTTGTTTTGTGTGTGTGGTACTGCTGCTTTCTTTGTTCTGCATGTCTTCCTGTACTGAGTTCATGTTCTTTTGTGTTCTTTCTTGTCAGTTTCCTCATAGTTTTAATATTTCCATGTTCATCTTGAGTTCTCATTTTCTTGGTATGTTGTGAAGTGTTAATTTTCTTTGAGTTTACTTTATATTCTATTATCTTTTCTCTCCATTTAGTACAGTGTATTTTATCCTGTAATATACCTGGCCTTCTCACCATCTGAGTCTCTGTTTCTACATTTCATCTTTCACATTGTAATTTTTTTTTTTTTTTATCATAAACCAAGATCCCAGACCTCTGAATTTATTCTTATAATTTTGTGCTGTTATCGTCTCTTCCATTTGTTGATGGAGATCTGTGTGGTGTTTCCATGTATGTCAATCTCTGGTTGTTGTCTGTTCCTGTTGGTTCTCAATCCACAGAGCTCCCTTTAGAGTGTTTTCTAGCCCAAATGGCTTTTTAAAATCCCTTAGCTTCTGTTTATCCTGGAATGTTTTGATTACACTGTCGTATTTGATTGATAGCTTTATTGGATAAAGGATTATTTGTTGGCAGTTTTTTTGTTTGTTTGTTTGTTTTTTCGTTTCAGGTATATGTCTCCCCGTTGCCTTCTTGCCTGCATAGTTTCTGCTGAGAAATCCCAGCTTAGTCTGATTTGCTTGTCTTTGTATATAATGCTTCTCTTTTCCTTAGATGCTTTCAGGATTGTCTCCTTATCCTTGATTCTGGAGAGCTTGATTATGATATGCCTTGATAATTTTCTTTGGGCTCTATCCTTCCTGGCATTTGCTGAGCTTCTTGAATGCTAATCTTTTCACTTTTCAGAATGTTAAAGAAATTTTCTTCCAGAAGCTCTTCAACTATCTCCTCTGTGGACTTGTGTGATTCTTCCTGTTCTGGAATAACGATAATTCTTAAGTTATTCCTCTTTATGTTGTCCAACATGAATCTTAACCCATCTTTGGATTTTTTTAATCCTTTCTTTCTGCTTTCTCTTTTATCTTAGTAGTATTGAGAGATTTGTCTTCCAGATCACTAGTTCTGGCTTTCATCTTGTCAATTCTACTCCTTTGACCTTTAAGTGTATTGTCTATATCTGATATTCTATTATTAACCTTTTGGTCCTCTTTCTATAGGTTTTTCATTATTTCCAATGCTGTATCTATCAAATTTGATCGTTACTGTAGTGCTTTCCTGACTTCTTCCTTATTTTTCTCAACTCCATTTTGAAGTGTTTTGATACATTTTGTAATCATTTTCCTGAATGTTCTCTCAGGCATTTCCAAGGTCTTCTCTCCTTCCAGTATGGAGTATACGTACATCTCCAGTTCATGTGTCTCAGACACTTTATCTTGTTTCTGGACATGTGCTGATATGGTCATCTGGTTTTTCTTCTTGGACATATTCAGTGGTTAGCTGTGGCCTTAATACTTAATTGAGTGTGTGTTTTGGTATTTTTTATGCTTTCTGATTGCCTCCAGGTAGATGTAATCAGGAGGTGAGCTTCCCTTTTCACCCTTCTTATTACTTAAATCAGAGTAACTTTCACAGGTGTTCTCTGCCTTACTGGTCTATGGCAGGTGACATTGGTTCCTGTCTGGGTTGTGGCATCTTATAGGGTGTGATTGAAGGTTGACTATATGACAGCAATTATTGTCTCTTCTTGTGTAATATAGGGAGAGAAATAGCCCCCTAAAGGTAAAAAGGGGAACAAAAATCAAAACAGCCACAGCATAAAAACAAAACAAAACAAAAAACAGATTGGATACTGTAGTCTATAATTGCAGAAAAGAGAGAAGAGAGAGAGAAAAAAATTCTGTAGCCTGATGTTAGTATGACTTTAATATCCTCTTTCAGCTTCTTGCCTTCAAGGCTGCCTGAGAAATTTCAAGATGCTACTGTTGGTTTTTATGATGAAACTCAACATTTAACTTTTGGCCTGTTTTTAGTCTCTCTCCCACTTTGCAATCCCTGTTCTGGCCTTTTTCTTAGTAATAAACAGTTTGGGGCTGGTTGTGGTCATTTTGCGTTGTTATTTTGTTTTAAGTGGTATCTGTCCCTTTAAGCACTGAAAGAATCTGTGTCCATGTGTAGTAGAACCCTCTAGTGGTGGTGATGGGGTGTGTCCACCAGGCACCTTCTCCTGTCACAAGAATAGAGGTGCACAGACAGCGAGAGGCCAGTGAACAGATATCACGAAAACAGAACAAAACAAAACAAAAAATATTGTCCAACATTTGTCTCTGAGGTTCCCACAGGCATCAGTCTGTGGCAGGTCTGTTTGCTCCCCTCTTGATCTTGTTGTTTGGTTTCGCTCAAGTTGTCGGCTCTGGGCACTGAGCCCGACAGGTTTGAAAGTATGAGATTTCTTGCTACTGCTACAAGTTCCACTGGCTATAAGTCTTCAAGCATTTTTAATATTCCTATGTTTGTAGTTCAGAGTTATGGAGCTATCTCCTTAACCTGTCTCATCTGGTATTCTGTGTTATTGCTGATCGAGATCTTCACTGCACTTCTACCCTATCTGCCATCAAGCCTCCTCAATAAATCATATTCTTAAGAACCCCTAGTTTCATAGAAACAGTGAGGTAACATTCTAGGAATAGGGATATGGGTAAACAGACACACACACACACATCCCTTGAAGAAGTAACCTTGATTTTTAAATGTGAGATTTTCAAAGATCCAGAATAATGGTTCTCAAATTTTAGCAACCAAAAAATCACTTGTGAAATTTCTTACAATGTTGTTGAATTGGTTCCAATTCATAATGACACTGTATAGGGTTTTCAAGGAGCAGCTGGTGAGTTTGAACTGCCAACTATTTGGTTTGCATTCCAGTGCTGATTCTACAGCACCACACCAGGAGTCTGGTGATAAAGCCCAGGGGTTAAAGAGCAATAGAAAAGAAGCAAGAAGGAAAATGGTAAACATAGGAAAGAACTGGGAAGAGTGCTATTATATTGGGAAGACTGTAATTAATGTCACAAAACAAAATGTGTATGAATTGCTGCATGGAAAACCTATTGGATTTCATCCAAATCAGAATTTAAGAAAAATGTTAAAAAAAAGAAAAAAGTCTGTGTATTCATACGTGTGATGCTTTGGAAAAATCTTCGATGATTACATTTTACAAATATTCTTTTTATGGAACTTATAGCATTAGGCTGTAAAGACATATACGCAAAACTGTAACAGTCTGTTGTTGCTGTGTGCCATTGAGTTGATTCCAACCCACAGTGACCCTATACACAACAGAATGAAATATTGCCTGGTCATGAGTCATCCTCATAATTGCTACTATACTTGATCCCATTATTGCTGTTGCTGTGCCAATCTATCTACATGGGTGAGTAAAAAATCATCTGCACTCTGGCTGTACAACTAATTTTAATCAACTTTTAGAAAAGACAAATACATCATTTTCTGACCTAATCTCATTGCTTTTCAATACACTTTGTCAATCTGTCAGCAAGCTTTCATATTCCTTTATTAGAAATGTTTAAGCTGAGCTGTGAGACATGCTGTCTTCACTTCTTTATCAGAGGTTAATCTTCATCCTTGTAGGGCTGCTTTCAGTAGACCAAATTGGTGAAAGTCTGATGCAGCAAGATCAGGACTATAAGGAGAATACTTAAAACCTCAAAATGAAGTTTTTACAGAGTGTCAATTAGTGTGGGAAAAGATGTGTGAACATGCATTGTCATGCGAAAGCTCAACACACTCAGGTAGCAGTCTTCTGCTTTTAATTTGAAGTTTAGGTTTCAGCTTTTCAGAGAGCATCTCACTGTTGATTTTGGACCATTTTTCCAAATACTGTTCTAACAGTAGACTTTTAGAATCCCAGAAAACTGTAAGCATCAATTTTCCAGCTGAATGTTGAGTTTTAAACTTTCTTTGTTGGTGATTGAAGATGTTTCCATTTCATACTCTGCTGTTTAACCTTGGGCTTCTAGTGAAGAATCCATGTCTCCTAACCAGTAAAGACTTTTTAAAAGACATTTTTACATTGCTTCAAGTATCAGTCCAAATTTTGTTTGCAGATATCCAAACACTTCTGTTTATGCTTTTCCATGAGTTGTTTTGGTGTAGATCTAGCACAAGATTTTTGAAACCCAAGTCTGTAGTGGATTATTTCATAGGCAGATCCATTGCTGAGTTGCAAATGATTTGCTACGTTATCCACTGTCACTCATCTATTCGACAGAATAATTTCATATGAAAACTCAATGTTGTCATCCACCGTGGGTGTGGATGAGTGTTTTAACACTGTAGTGCAGATAACTTTTGACTTACACTTCTAGTAGGGGGTCCCTTTCATTTTAACTGACTCTCCACTTTACCAAGCATGATGTCCTTCTCCAGGAACTGGTATCCCCATGATAATATGTCTGAAGTATGAGAGAAGACATCTGGTCATCTTGGCTTCTATGGAGCATTCTTGTTATACTTCTCCCAACACAGATTTGTTTGTTCTCTGGCAGTCCAAGGTGCTTTTAATATGCTTTTCCAACACCATAACTCAAATGCATCAATTATTTGATGGTCTTCCTTATTCACTGTACAAATTTCATATACATATGAAGTTATCGAAGATAGCACAGCTTGCAGTCAAGTTCATTTTAGCCCTCAAATTGACATATTTGTTCTTGAATACTTTAAAGAGGTCTTGTGTAGCAGAATTGCCAAATGTCATATGTTGTTTGATATCTTGACTGCTGCTTTCATCAATGTTTATAGTAGACCCAATGAAAATGAAGTCTTTTACAATTTCAATCTTTTCTCCATTTATCATGATATTAATTATTGATTCAGAGGTAAGGACTTTTGTTTTCTTTACAATGAAGTGCAATCCGTACCAAAGGCTATGGTCTTTGATCTTTATCAGCAAATTTTTTATGTCCTCTTCACTTTCAGCAAAGTTGTATTATCTGCATATCACAGGTTGTTAATAAGTCTTCCTCCAATCCTAACAATATGTTATTCCTTATACAATCCAGCTTCTCAAATTGTTTGTTCAGAATACAGTTTGAGTAAGTATCATAAAAGAAAACAATCGTAGTGTACATCTTTCCTAATTTTAACCATTCAATGTTCCTTGTTCTGTCTGAATAGCTGCCTTTTGTTCTTGTACAGGTTCCTCATGAGCACAATTAAGTTTTCTGGAATATTCTTTCTTTGCATTGTTGTCCATAGCCGGTCTTGATCCACACAGTCAAAAACCTTTACATAGTCAATAAAATACAGAAACCCATCTTTCTGATATTGCCCAATTTCAACCAAGGCTGAAAGTAGACATCTAATGTCAGCAATGATATCCCTCTCTCATTGTCTTCATCTGAACCTGGCTTGATACTCTGGCATTTTCTTGTCATTGTACTGTTACAGCCAGTTTTGAATTATCTTAATAAAATTTTACTTGCATGTGATATTAATTATATTGTTAGATGATTTCTGCATTCAATTGGGTCACCTCTGGAATGGGCACAAATATAGATCTCTTCCAATCAGTTGGCCAAATTTCTTGGCATAGATGAATGAGTGCGTTCAGTGCTGCATCAATTTACTGAGAAATTTAAATTTATATACCATCAATTCCCAGGCCCTTTTTCTTTATCAATGCCTTCTGTGCACCTTATGCACATTCAATGTTTTGCCAGGAATCCTTCAGTATTTCAAGTTAATTCTTGAAATTTTCCCTCAGTTCTTTCAACTTAAGGAATACTGAGCTTATTCTTCCCTTTGGTTTTCTAACTCTAGGTTTTCACATATTTCATTATAATATGCTTAGTAGCAGCCTAGTTGCAGCAAATATTTCTCAAATCTAATTTTAATGACAAGTTTGATTGATAGTCTATATACTATTAGCATTGTAAGACCATTTAAACTTTACATATATTTTCAGAATCTTGCCACAAACCTATAACTGGGCAGGAAGACTATACAGAACTTTACACTAGTAACTAACCTACCCAGCACTCTGATATTGTCAACTGAGTTCTTGTCTTGTTCACTGATAATCAGTCTTTGGTTCATATTAGCAATAATAACTTGGTTACTTTATTGCTAACTGCATACCAAAGCTCATGCCTAAGATCTAGATACAGTGTCTTCATATATAAGAGTAATTTAAAAGGTGTTGTTACAATATCATTGTTGTTGTTTAGGACTGTGGAGTCAATTTTGACTCATAGTGACCCTATACAGGGTTTCTGAGGAGGGACAAAAATGTTTGAACTACAAACCATGTGGTTAGCAGTCCAGTGCTTATCCTACATTGCTACATCAGGACTTCACAAAATCATAGAGACCTTTATTCAACAAAAATACCAAAATGTGAAGCTATTGTTTCTTTACATAGCCTCCATTCAAGTCTGTGCACATCTGTATACATTTCTGAAGTTGTAGTTTCCATCTCTGCATCTGCTCCACAGAAAACCTATATAGGGTCACAATTAGTTGGAACAGACTTAACAGTACTTAAAATTAACAAAAACACCTCTTCCCAGAAGAATTCTAGGCTCTTTGATTTATACCACATAAAAATGGTAGTTTTTTACCTATGATGTACTCAAATACTGTTATTTTTCTCTTATCTTTGAGTTTTGGGAACTAAAAGATTCCTGAACACCCCTCCAAAACTACAACTCACAGGGAACACATGATCATGCATGTAAGCTTACTGGTGACTATGTAGGTCTACTGGTGAGTTCAAGAGGAGGGAATGCAGGAATGAAGATATGGGCTGAGTTTGATCATGTTCCATAGACTCCCATTGACCCAAAGATGAGAGAGAGAAGAGGAAGAGCTGGTTGTTCTGAAGTGTGGTGAGGCTTGGGGACTCATAAGCCCATGGACAAAGACGTAGCCTCTGAGGGCTAGAACTCAGAGTGAAACATCCAGGTGATATGAAGTGAGGGGAGATGCACAAGAACTCTCGAACTTGCAGATAATACCATTTTACTTAGCCTCGATGGTTTGATGATCAGAACTCGAAGAGAAAGACAAAAAATAATTTTGGAGAAAGGAAACAAGTGTAAATTGCTACAAATTGATGACATTGATCTATACTTATGGATGAAGTAGCTCAAGGACCAACTGAGAGGGAAGGAACCTTCACATCAAGTTTCAGTCCTATGCCCTCTTTATACAGGGTTGATAGTTACCGGCAATTTAAACACTGACTACCTTAAATGAGGGGGTGATAAAGGCATGAAGTTACTGGCTTACAAGTTTTCAAGAGGGAATATGATTTAAGAATGTGGAGTAGGTAGAGTCTCCACTGAATAGTTTTCATCTTGATTATACTGGTCTGGTGAAAAGAGATGGGGATACAATTTTTATGATTCAATCATGAGTAATTGTTATCATGACTAATTGTGATTGTCTCAACTGTTAAGGTAGAAGTTTTGTACCAAAAATCAGGGACTAGTTAATCTTACAGTCCAGAACCAGAGGACCCTAGGATCATTAAGGAAGAAAATTATGAGCAGAATGTGGGACCCTATGTACAGAACCATTGATACTGGAGATGGAGGCAGAGATGAGGGCATGGAGAGATAGAGCAGCTGAGGACACTAGAGTCATGGAAAGAGAAAGACTGAGTGCTGGCGGCTAGGAGGCAGACTTGCAGAATGGCCCTTTGGTTGTTTAAATTATTACATACTTCTGAATGTTTTTGTGTACATCCCTCCCACCAGACACCTCCCAAAAAAAGAAAAAAACAAAAACAAAACAGAGGGAATAGAAGCAAATACTGTTGAATGATGATGCATGGAGAATATTGTAAACATTGCAATGAAACGATGAATGTAAAACCGTTGTTTTCCCACATAAACTATCACTCAATTCACAATAAAATCTTAAAAAAAAAAAAAAAAAAAAAAAAAGATGCCTGAAGGGGCAAGATTAGATTTTAGTGTGTATGACATAAGGTTTCTGCAAGAGAGAAGGGGAGATCTCTCAGGACCCCAACAGATTCACTGGGTCAGACCAGCAAATAGCTGTCTGCACAGAGGAAGGGGTATCAGGTAGTTGCTTGCCCTTCTACCCTCACTAGCTCTCAGAGTTCACTCACACTTTTGTCCTTTCATATCTTTCTTTCTTCTCCCTCTGTTCTGCCCCATTACACTCATGTAGGGCAGGTCCTTTATATACTACTACAGAACAAAGATGGCATCATGCCAAATATGAACCACAGGTTACATAACAATATTATATCATTAATATGGTGGTGTGCATGCCTCTGGGGCAGGACACTGGGTTCCTCCCTATGGCAGCATCTCTGCAAGTGAAGGAGTAAGGTAGCATCTCTAACTCTTCCTGGAGTTTCTGCTGCTTCTCCTAGGGCAAGGCTCAAAGAAAGAACCTGGGCAGGGATCTCATCCCCCATCCACCTTGGCCATTCCTGAGAGAGTGTCCAAGCTTCCCCAGCCATGTACTCTATATATGAGTGCATATTCCTTTGTTTGGAGTCCTAGTGTGAAACTGTGGGTCAATGTGTGAGACTGCAAAGTCACTTTGAACTGTAAGGTCAGAGGTTCAATCTCAACACTTACTCTTTGGAAACCCTGTATGGGCCTTTATGCGTCAGAACTGACTCAATGGCATTTCACAACAAAACAATTCTTTGTTTGCTGCCCTTCTGGGTTATAGCACACAATTCTTGTCTGCCCTTACCCAATCCATGAAGGAGTGATTTCCCAGATCAGGAGCATTATGGATACTATTTTGCAGGCATCGCTGGAGGGAGGAGTTAAGTGTTACTGAGGTGAGTTTCTCCATACTGGGTAGTGCACATGATACCATCCATCCCCAGATCCCAGGGACTCAGCAACCAAGCTGTTAGGTGCTCAAAGACACACTGACTAAACTGCTCTCCCAGATTGACTAATTCTTCCTGGCTACACAGACAACACCTGGTGAACTCACTCATTTGTGGAGGGCCTGCTGGCTGTTGTGTCTTTCTTTTTGTGTGTCACCATGGATAGGGCTCAGAGAGGAGTGAGGGATACAGCCTCTTGTTTCCTCTTTGCTCTCTGAGTCGGTACCTTTATCCGTCTCATTATCTTCCATAACCTCCTGTTTTCCTCCTGTAAGGTCATCACATGGTATTTAAGCTCGGTCACTTCTTTCTCCAGTCCTGTAACTAGCTCCTGGAGGGCTAAGGAAGTATTACTTTCCTCCTGCAAAGCAGTTAACAAAGTCCATGCCAAGGACCCACCCGTGGCTCACTCCCCCTTCTCCTCCAAGAAGTTCTCTATTTTCTGCAATGCCTCTCCACTGCTAGGGGAGTCCTGTCCACCCCAGATCAGTCTTGGGGAGGCTGCCAAGCCACCTGGAATCAGCCACCAAGTAACAGATACTGGACAGGAGCTATCCAGGAATGCCACCCTCAGGGTTCATAGGTGGCTGATCTGATCCTGCTCAACTATACCAGTTGCAAGGGAGAAGGGGAGCTCTCTCAGGACCCCAACAAGTTCACTGGGTCAGGTAGCAAAAAGAACACTCAAGGTGAGGTGGGAGATGGCTCATTCCTTTGTTCAGCAAATAGCAGTCAGCACAGGGGAAAGGGTCTCAGGTAGTTCCTTGCCCTTCTACCCTCTCTAGCTCTCAGATCTCTCTCATGCTTTATTCTCTTCATCTCTTTCTTTCTACTCCCTCTGTTCTGCTCCATAACCCTCACATAGTGAAGGTCCTTTATATACTACTACAAAACAAAGAAGGCATCATGCCAAATATGACCCACAGATTATATAACACTATTACATCATTAATATGGTGGTGTGCATGCAATGACTTCACATTCCCTGGTTTCTGTTGAAACCCCTGAGTCACCCCTTGCTGGAAGGAGATGGTCCCTGATAAGTTCTAGCCACTCCCTAGCTAGCACCACCTTCTGACCTAGCAGTTTCCCAAAGGAATTTTTGGACACTTCTGGCTATTCTCGAAGAATGAGCAATTGCATTGTGATGGGGAAAAAAAAAAAAAAAAAAAAAAAAAAAAAACACCCTTAGTGCAACTTTCCTGGCCTTTTCTTAACCAATGTACTTTTCATCTTCTTAAACTTTAAAAATCTGTGATCGTCTTGTCTCCTATGAAAAAAATCTATCAAGATTACCCATTTAGAATCCCACAAAGCAGTTGCCATAAACTTTAAGTCTGACCTTTCTGCCTTGAATTTAACTGTTCTAGCAGATCCCCTAAGAAAGCATTGTTCTGACAAGACCTTTGTTCTGAAAGAACCCTAATGAGACTAAGACAAGTATATTGTTGAAAGAAATTGTCTGCACTGATCATGGAATAAACCCATTCATGCGTGAATAGGAACCATAATAGCAGACATTTTTAAGATTTATTCAATTATGAGATGTTCAAAAGGAGCTTTGGTAGCATAGTGGATTATGAGCTGGCCTGCTAACTGCAAGGTCAGTAGTTTGAATCTACTAATCATTCCATGGGAGAAAGATGAGGCTTTCTGCTCCCGTAAAGATTCACAACTCCTAAAGCCTTATACAGAGTCAATATGAGTCAGAAACAACTCAGTGGCATACAACCACCACAACCACCAAATGTTCAAAGCATTCAAGACCCAAGATGGAATCCCAAGGATATTTCCTAAAAGTTTTTGTATGTACTAAATATTTATTTTGATGCAAATTCACATTACAGAAAAGTCATAAATATCGTGAAATGTCCCCTTCATATACGCTTTATCCAGATACACCATTTCTATTTTGCTTTTCTATTATGCTCCCTCTCCGCTACATACCTCATCAGTGTGCATTTCCTAAAAAACAAGGGATTTTTCTTATCTAACCAAAGTAACTATCAAAATAAGAAAAAAAATACATTATATATTTATGTACATACACATTATATATTGTTGTTGTTGTTAAGTGCCGTCGAGTCGGTTCCGACCCACAGCGACCCTGTACAGGGTTTCTGAGGCTGTAAATCTTTACAGGAGCAGAACACCTCATCTTTCTCCCGCGGAGCAGCTGGTAGTTTCGAACTGCTGGCCTTAAGGTTCACAGCCAGATTCATAACCACTACGCTACCAGAGATCCTTACACTATATATTAGTTATATATATATGTATATGTATATATTGTTGTTGTTGTTGTTGTTAAGTGCCATCCCATTCGGTTCTGACCCATAGCGACCCTGTACAGGGTTTCAGAGGCTGTAAATCTTTACGGGAGCAGAACCCCTCATCTTTCTCCCGCAGAGCAGCTGGTAGTTTCGAACTGCTGGCCTTAAGGTTCACAGCCCAATTCGTATACACACACATTGTACATACATATTAATTTATACCGATATTTCCAAATTCAGTTCAGCATCAGAGGATATATTTTAGTATCTCTCTTTCTGTATTTGTAACTCTCCCAACAATGAAAAACGTAGCTCCCTCATCCTCAATATATTTACTTACTTACTTAAGCCTGGAATAGACAGAACGGAAATAGTTTCAAAATTGATAACCTATAACCAGATTCTGTCAAGTAGATTGCATGTTTGTTACAGGTTTATCATAGTAGAATTGTGCTTCATTATGTTTTCAATCTCTAAATTTTCTGGAGTATACTTTCAAAGGCATCTCTTGGTGGACTTGAACCTCTGATTTATTGGTTAGCATTTATACCACTCAAGAAGTCCTGGTGTGGAGCTGTGGGATGATGCACTGGACCCCCAGGTCAGTTTCAACTGCAATGTTGGCACTTCAAATTTACCAGCTGCTCCTTAGAAACTGTATACAAGGTCGCTATGAGCTGGAACCAACTAGAAGGCACTTAAACAACAACAAAGAAGACTCCCAGTAACTCATGTCACTGTAAAAATATTGTCTAGATTTTTCAAATTCAGATTATATACTCATAAAAGTGGTTTCTTGATGAGCTATTCCACAGTTTGTACTCCTAAAGCCCCTCCTGAAGTTGGAGTCTTTTTCTTAAGTGCCACTTCCATGTCTTAACTTTCATTATTTGCTGGAAAGGCAAATGTCTTAACTTCCATTATTTGCTTCTTTGAATATTTGACTACTATTTTCAATAGTACTTCATGTTTCCCAGCACCATGCTACAAACTATTTTTTTCTAGGAGCACTACCTAATTTTAGCAGGCATGTCTTATCATACAGTTCACTTCCAGAAAAGCCTTGGTTGAGACTAGCACATAAAATAATTTCCAGTCAAATTTTATTATATTGAAAAGTAAAATTGTTATTGTTCTGTGTGTGTGTGTGTGTGGGGGGGTATTTCAGTTTGCATGTGGAAATGATTCATCAACAGGCACTTACGAAAGTCAAACTTGACAACTATTATCAAAAATTTCTATTTTATCAACATTGCAAATCTATTCTGGTATTTTAGAAGATAAGAGCTGTTTTTGCTCCCCCCCCCCTTTGGAAAAAGTTACATTCTTTTGCAGCATCATAAATTATTGTCTTGTTTTATACTGACTATATGTAGAACTCTTCTGCTGCATCTCATTTTGAAATGCCAAAGTCATCCTTCTGAAAAGCCACACAATTATGTCAAATATATTGCCTAATAAAAATCTTTCACCTTCTCAACGAGCACTGAGACAAAGATAAGAGGCCTTTAAGAACCACTCACACAGAACAGAACTTGGGTCTTCTAATTAACATGTCTACTATTTTAATTATTCAAAATAGATTTTTTAAAACTCAAGCACTGCTCTTTCTGGGACTACACTGTGAAGAGACAATATGACATTTAAGAATGTGAACCCTGAAATCAGACAGAGTTAGTGTTTTGAGTTAGTTATCTTTTCTAAATATAGTTTCTTCATCTATAAAATGGGTTTAATAACAAAGTACTTCCCTAGCAGTGTTGCTGCATTAAACAATATATTGCAATAACATATTTAATCCCGTGACTGATATCTAGGGAATCTTCAATAAATGTTAGTTCTTCTAAAAATTTTGTTCAGATCCCAAATCCTTTTCTGTGCTCTCAGTTTTGGGTTGCTTTTTCTGTGTAGCCTTTTTAGAATTATGCTTCTTGCCCTTCACTGAGTGGGGATTTTTTTTTTTTTTTAAATGGTTTCTATGCTGTACCTATTTCTGCCATGTTGCTTTTGAATAAAATATTGATCAAGGTTCATCATATAATCTAATTCATCACAGATCTTTAATTCCATAGGGATGCCAAATATTCAAGGACAATGTATTGGGTATGTATTTACTCCATTTTATATCTAAGTTGATAATAATGAGGTGCAGGGCACTATCAACGACTGTTCTGCTCCTAACTATACTGTCAAGCAGGTTTCTTTTATCTCATCATTGTCTCTCTTCTACTTGCTGAATACATATAGCTTGTGCTAGCCCCATCTCCCAAGTGATTCAAGTCACTGCCATTATATTTTCTTTATTTTCTTCCTTTATTTGCATCTCTAATATTTTCCTTACTTTTTTGGCTTGAAGCATCTTAGGCTTATATTTTATACAATTTACCAGCCAACAGAATACTGTTTTCCCAAGGAAGATTTAATTGACCAATCATAATATGTTGTTGTTGTTGTCAGGTGCCATCGAGTCAGAACCGACTCATAGCGACCCCATGCACAGCAGAAGGAAACAGTGTCCGATCCTGGGCCAACCTCACTACCCCTGCCACACTTGAGTCTATCAATGATGTCACCTGGCCAATCCATCTCGTTAGGGGTCTTCCTCTTTTCCTCTGACCCTCCACCTTACCCAGCATGACATCCTTCTCGAACGATTGTTTCCTCCGGACAATATGTCCAAAGTATGAGAGACGAAGCTTAGCCATCCTGGGCTCCAAGGAGCACTCTGGTTGCACTTCTTCCAAAACAGATCTATTGGTTCTTTTGGCAGTCCATG
>NW_006408762.1:3375693-3376358 GCF_000296735.1 Chrysochloris asiatica | reverse complement strand
TTTTAGAAATGAGTTCCTTGTGTGATGTGTCATTGCAAAAGATTTTTTCCCATTCTGTGGGTTCCCTTTTTACTCTTCTGGTGAAGTCTTTTGATGCACATGTTTTTAATTTTTAGTTTGTCCCACTCATCTATTTAGTCTACTTTTGTTTGTGTGGTTTTCAAAATGTTTTGTAGTTTGTGTATTCCCAGAATCAATTCCCTCACATTTTCCCCAATTATTTCATTGATCACCTTCATAATTCTGGGATTCACATTTATATCCTTAATCCATATTGGGATATTGGTCTATAATTTTCTTTCTTAGTGATGTCCTTCCCTGGTTTTGGTATGAGGGTTATGCTTGCTTCATAAAATATATTAAGACGTTTTCCATCATCTTCTATCTTCTGAAATAATTTGAGTAGAATTGGTGACAGCTCTTCCCTGAATGTTTGGTAGAATTCACCAGTGAACCCGTCTAGGCCTGGTCGTTTTTTGGTTGGGAGTCTTTTGATGACCTGATCAATGTCTTCTTTAGTTATGGGTCTGTTCATGTTTTCTAATTCACTATGTGTAAGTTATAGTAGGTCGTGTTTATCTAAAAATGTATCCATCTCTTAAGTTTTCAAATTTGTTGGAGTACAACTCTTGATAGTAATTTGTTATTATCCTTTTGATTTCCTT
>NW_006408762.1:3369150-3373958 GCF_000296735.1 Chrysochloris asiatica | reverse complement strand
AATGATATCTCTGGTTCCATGGCCTCTTCTGAATCCAGCTTGAACCTCTGGAAGTTCTCTGTCAATGTATGATTGTAGCCGTTTCTGTATTACCTAATCATAATATATTGTTTGAAATGTTTGGCCTGTGACATTTCTTGCCTTTGTTATTTTGTTGGTGGCTATTCAGAGGCTACTCCTTTGATCTTAAGCATGATTTTATTTTGTTTGGATGACTTTTGAAATGTGTGCTATTCCATTCTAGTAGGCTGAGGTTTCTATAAGGCTGTTCTTTGGAAACTGGGGTGTTACCACACTTTGAGATCCCAACAAATATTTTAATGTATTTTAAAAAACAAAACAACAGGAGCTGATTTGCCTGGGAAGAGACAATATAATATTTAAGAGTGTGAGTACTGAATTCAGAAATGTCCTTGGGAAGGCACAAGAAACACCCTTTATACCTAGCTTCTTTATAAGAATTTTTTTTTTTTCCTTGAAAGCGGTTATTCACATGGAGCCAAGGACCACTGAAATCATGTTGGTCCACAAGAACTTTATTTTTTGATTCTTGTTTTGATAAACAAGGACAGAAACATTTCTCAGGCAGGGACATCAGACGGCTACAGGCACTAGTTTCTACTCTTTTTCAGAGCTGTGCTATCTGAGTTTGTGTAAGTGTTCAGGCCTTAGTGACAAAAGAATGCTGAGTACTGGGAAATCGATTCCTCTAAAATAATGATTTGTATGACAATGTTGATAAATTAATAAATGATCCTATGTGTTGCTGTGGTTAATGTGTTGGACTGCAAAATTGGTTTGAACTACATTGTTGGTGGTTCAAGCTCTCCAGCTCCTCGGAAACCCTATACAGGGTTGCTATGGATTAGAATAGACTTGAAGGCACTTAACCAAAACAACTATAGCACAACAGTAAGACTCCATTGCCATTGAGTCTATTCCGACTCATGGCGACCCCCATGTGTGTAAGAGTAGAACTGAGCTCCATAGCATTTTCAATGGCTGTAATTTTATGGAAGTAGACTGCTCTTGTGGATTCCAACTAATTCTTTTCAGTCATTGGTGCATAGACCATTATAATTCCTGTAATAATCAGCATTTATTGTAAGTATATCATGTGTCATAAATGCCTTTAGTCTTTGCAACAACTTTATAAGTTATTATTATTATCTTCATTTTTACAAATGAGTGAACTTAAGTTTGGAGAGGTTACTTAATTAGTCCTATGTCACAAAAAGAGGACTCCTGGTTTGGTGCTATAGGATCAGTCCTGGACTGTGAACCACAAGATCAGCATTTCAAACTCATCAGGTTCTCCTCAGAAACACTCTAAAGGGTTTCTCTGAGTCAAAATCGACTTAGCAATACTTAAGAACAACAACACCATGTAACAAATGTAGAAATTTGTATAACAGGATTTAAATTTAGTGCTTTGTGTACATAATCTTCATTACACTATGCGTCTATCCCTTTTGTTGTTGATATTAGGTGCCATCGAGTCAGTACCTACTCATAGCAACCCTATACACAACAGAATAAAACACTGCCTGGTCCTGGTCCAATCTCACATTTGTTGCCAGGCTTGAGCCCATTGATACTGCCACTTACCCAATCATCCTTGTTGGGGGTTCTTCCTCTGCTTTTCTGACCCTCCACCATACTACCAAACATGATACCCTGCTCCAGCAACTGTTCCCCCCTGAAAATATGTCTGAAGTATGACAGACAAACTTTGGCCATCTCGGTTCAAGGAGCAATCTGGCTGCATTTCTTCCAACACAGATCTTTAAGTTCTCTTTTTGGCCCATGGCACTTTATATATTCTCCTCCAAAACCATAACTCAAAAGCATCAATTCTCTATGGTCTTTCTTATTCACTGTCCAGCTTCTGCATGCATATGAGGTTATTGAAAATACCATGACTTGAGTCAGGTGCACCTTATTCTTCAAGCTGACATCTTTGCTCTTCAACACTAAAAAAATGCCTTGTGCAGAAGATTTGCTTAATGCAATACGTCATTTGATTTCTTGACTGCTGCTTCCATGAGTGTTGATAGCTGATCTAAGAAGAATGAAGTCCTTGACAACTTCAATGTTTTCTCCGTTGATAAGAATGTTGTTTGTTGGTCCAGTGGTGAGGATTTTTTTTTTTTTTTTTTACATTGAGATGCAATCCATACCGAAGGCTGTGCTCTTTGATCTTCATCAGGAAATATTTTAAGTCCTCTTTACTTTCAGCAAGCAAGGTTGTATCATGTGCATATTTCAGGTGGTTAATGAGACTTCTTCCAATCCTGATGCCATGTTTTTCTTAATATAACCCAGATTCTTGCATTATTTCCTCAGCATAAAAGTTGAATAAGCATGGTGAAAGAATACAACCCTGTCGTACACCTTCCTGAATTTGAAAACATTCAATGTTCCCAAGTTCTGTTCGAACAACTAGCTATTTTTCCATGTACAGATTCCACAAGAGCACAATTAAGTATTCCAGAATACTCGCATTTCGTAATGTTGTCCATAGCTTGTTATGATGCACACACTCGAAAGCCTTTGCGTGGTCAATAATGCACAGTTAAACAACTTTCTGATGTTCTCTGATTTCAGCCAAGATCCATCGGGAATCAGCAAAGATATCCCTCATTCCACAGCCTCTTCTGAATCCGGCTTGAACCTATAGAAATTCTCTATGAATGTATGCTTGCAGCCGTTTCTGTTTTACTGTTTTACCTTTAGTAAAACTTTACTCGTATGGGATATCAAAGATATTGTCCTATGATTTCTGCATTCCGCTGGGTCACCTCTTTTTGGAATGGGCACAAATATGGAACTCTTCCAATCAGTAAGCCAGATAGTTGTCTTCCAAATTTATTGGCATAAGTAAGTGAGTTACTCTGTGCCGCCCCACTTTCTTGAAAGATTTCAATTTTTGTTCCATCAATTCCCTGTGCCTTGTTCTTTGCCAATTCCTTCAATGCACCTTGGAATTCCTCCTTCAGTATCATTGTCTCTTTTTTTTTTTTTAATGTTTTATTGTGAATTACATAATAGTTTGCATGGGAGAACATTAGTTTTACATTCATTCTATAGTATATTGTTTCATTGCCATGATTACAATCCCCTCCATGCATCATCAACCAACCAAAGAGTATACCCTGCAAGCCTTCCCCCTATACTACCCCTCCCCCAGTCTTCAGCACACAGTTGCTCTCCCTCTCTGGATCTAAAGTCCCCAGCTGCTCCATCGCTCCACATCATCCTCTGCCTCCATCTCAGGCATCACTGCTTCTCTGGGTAGGGTCCCACTCTCGGCTCTTCTCCGTTGATGGTCCTAGGGACCTCCGCACCTAGACTGGAAAGTTAATCATTCCCTTCCTTGCTATAAAACGTCTACCTTTACATTTCCAACCCTCACAATCAGTCCTGATAACAATTATTCACTATTGTGCCACAAGAGACCTATCTGCATTTCATTTCATCCAGTATGCCTAGACACTGGAGATTTTGCCTTCCTCCAGGCCACCTGGCTCTAGGTTTCCTCTTGAAGGCTTGTAAGCCAGTCACTTCTTGCTTTGTAGCCCACCCTCACTCCATTTTGAGTAGTCAATGTACAAGTTGCCCATTCCTGTCTACTCTGTGTGTGGAGGGAGTGGGAATTATTCTTGCTATAAAGATTTGTTCCCTGTTTTGAGCTACTGCATCCATATGTGTCGGTCAAGTTCATCAAATTGTATCAGATTACTCTTTTTTTTTTTTCCTCTTTTTTCTTCTTCTGGTTGAGCTCTGATCATCCAGTCATTGAAGTCAGGTCAAGTGGGTATTATCTGCATGTGTGGGTGTTCTTGTGCATACGTCCTCTATTTTTATCAGTGGAACACCTCACTCTCCACATTGTAGGACTTAGCTCACCACTTCATTGCTGTTTTTCCCTCACTTCCCCTTATTGGCAACAAGTGTGGTCACCAATCAGAGCGTGTATTCCCATTGAGTCTTATTCTTGGAAGGGGGTTTGCACTGAGGGGACCCGACCACTTGCCTTGATGTTTCCTGAGCAAGCAACTTGTTTGTTCTTGTAGCAACAGTCCGTCTGCCTCTATTATTTTGTATTTTTCCTGTAGGTCTTTCCTTCAAGAAGTATCTTCTGTTCTTCCAGCCACTCCAGGCTGGTCTGCTCATCCTTTCAAGTGGGAATTTCCCATCTCTGGAGATCTGGATGTGGTTCAGGCTTCTACCTATAGTCTTATGTATTGCAGAGGCTCCGCAGGAAGCCTCCTTCACTGGGCACGTTGTAGCCCCATTTTAGGTATTCCAATCAGTTATGGGCAGAAGACGGACTTACAAGCTTTCTATAGTGATGTTTCTGGCTATTCCTTTCTCTCCCCCTCCACTGTCTATTTTATAATATAATGCAAGGAAAACCAAGAATCAAAAGAGATCTAAGCATCTTAATATTATTTCCCCCTTTTCCCCATTCCAACCATGTCTCAATCTCTGTATCCCAGAGCTCTGTAGTTCCAAGGCTGTGCATACGTCATTCTTTACCTCTGTCCCATTTTGCCCATTCAAACCTGACAAATTGTTCTCCCATCTGCTTTGTTCTTCCATTCCCCTCTCCCTTCTTGTATATTGCCCCCCCATCCCCAGCACCCAAACTTTCCTGTATCTAATCTCTGCCCTATGCTCCACCTCCCCCTCCCTCCCCTCACCCACTCCCAACATCCTAGCAATCAACAAAGAATTCCCCCACCCCCCTTTAGTATGGGTTCTTTTTCTTAGTCTTTTACAGTAGTGGTCCTATGCAGTATTTC
>NW_006408762.1:3355029-3367437 GCF_000296735.1 Chrysochloris asiatica | reverse complement strand
ATCTTTATTATTTCTTTTCTTTTGGTGTCTGTGGGTTCTCTCTTTTGGTCTGTTTCTAATTGTTGTAGATGCTGTGTTAACTTCTTAGCTTCTGTTTTTCCTGGAATGTTTTGTTTACACCATCATATTTGATTGATGGCTTTGCTTGATAATGGATTCTTGGTTGGTAATTTTTTTTTTTCTTTCAGTGTTTTATATATGTCTCTCAATTGGCTTCTTGCTTGCATGGTTATTTCTGAGAGATCTGAGCTTAATCTGACTTGCTTGCCTTTGTATGTGACACTTTTGTTTTCCCTGGCTGCTTTAAGAAGTGTCCCCTTATCTTTGAGTTTGGAGAACTTGGCTATGATATGTCTTGGTGATTTTCTTTTGGGGTCTACCGTTCCTGGAGTTCGTTGAGTTTCTTGAATGTTTATCTTTTTACTTTTCAGGATGCTAGAGAAATTTCCAGCAGTTCTTCAACTATTTCCTCTGTGGATTTGTGTGAGTCTTCTTGTTCTTGAATGCCAATAATTCTTAAATTATTCCTCTTCATGTTGTCCAACATGAATCTAGACCTTCTTCATATTTTTTTTTATCCTTTTTTTGTGTTTGTTCTTCTATCTTAGTGGTATTGAGAGATTTGTCTTCCAGATCACTGGTTCTGTCTTCCATCTCAGGTATTCTACTACTCTGCCCTTTCAGAGTGTTCTCTATTTCTGTTATTTTGTTATTGATCGTTTGGACCTCTTTCTGAAGGTTTTGAATTGTTTCCAATGCTGTATCTATCCCATTTGATTGTACTTGTAGCAATTTCCTGACTTCTTATTTTTCTCAACTCCATTGTAAAGTGTTTTGAAACATTTTATAATCATTTTTCTTAATTCTTTCTCAGGCATTTCCAAGGCCTGCCCTCCTTCTAGAATGGAGCCCAGGTCTACTTCTAGGTCATTTGTCTCAGATGTCTTATCTTTTTTCTGGACATGAGCTGATATGGTCATCTGCTTTTTCTTCTTGGACATGTTTAATGTTTATCTGTGGCCTTAAAACTTAATTGAGTATGTGTTCTGGTAATTTTTTATGCTATCTGATTGCTTCCAGGAAGATGTGATCAGGATGTGGTCTTCCCTTTTCACTCTTTGAAAGGGAAAAAAACAACCCCAGTGCCGCTCATCAACCACACCACACACCAGATGGCCCATGTAAAGATTTTTATTCATGGTGAAGAAGAGGAAGGTGACATCTGCCAGAGACAGAAGGCAGGAGGCAGAAGAGAAGGCAGAAAGAAGAAGAGTGCAGAAAGATGAAGAGGAAGTCAACGGGAAGGGAGTGGTTTTATGTGGGTTCAACAGGAAGGAAGTGGTCATTGCTAAGGTGATTTAGCTCTGGCCTATCAAAAGCCATGTTGCCCTTTAAACTACATGCCTTGTAGCTTAGGGTGGGGAAACAGAAACCTAAGATTACAAAATGGAGTTGAAGGGAGACGAGAGGGAAAACTCCAGAAGGTACAGCAAAAAATGGTGGACCTGATATTGTAACATTTCCCCCTCTTTGGTTAAACAAGAAAAATGAATGGCCGTCTCTATGATCCATGCCCACGGGAAATAGACGACTGTCATTTTTCTGTAGCTACTTCCTTCTGACATTGGGGCAATAAAGCTGTCTTTGGTCTTGTCTTTGTGCTTGGACCACAGTCGGCAATTGATTTGTTGTTGGTGGTGATGTTGTAACTAGGTCAGCAACTGGACTGAGGTTGGTCCCGCAGTCTTAGGTCTTCAGCTTGTAACAACAACTGGGTAGCAGCTTGCTGGGAAATTTGGGTATGTGGCTAAACTGTAACTGAACAAAACGAATAACACAAGGGGCAACTGCCAGTAAAGTGAGGATAATGGGAAATACTTGCAGTTCCAGCAACTATAAGACCATGTCTCCTGATTGGTAGGAGCAAGGTAATACAGGAAAAGGTGAAGGTAAAAGTGAGTCCACATGTTGCCATAATAAAGTTCTTAGGTAATTTAAACAGCTTACTAAAAGAGATGGTAGAAGGGCAGATGCTTCAGGTTTTAGTCCCGGAGGTAGGAATGGGCATAAGGATTAAGGACAGGGCACACCTGGAAGGTTAATGAGGGATCATGAAGGAGTGAAGTTTGAAGGGAAAGAATCCTAAAGGGGGGTAAATCCTGTAGGTTTTTATAGTTTAACAAATCAGCAATAGCATGATGGGATAAGACAATAGTTGGGGCTCCAAAAGTTAATTTTTTTTTGATTCATGGATTAAAAGGGAGGTTGCAGCTAAGCTCCACAAGCAAAATGCCCATCCTCGGATGGTAGGATCCAGTTTTTTTGATAAATAAGCTACTGGACCAAATGTAGGGTCTAATTGGTAGCCTAAAACTCCTAGTGCAAACCCTTTGTTTTCAGACACATAAAGATAAAAGGGATGGGTGAGATCAGGTAAATGCAGGGCTGGGGCTTCTAGCAGTTGGGAATTGAGCTGTAAAAATGGGGTAGTAATAGAAGGGTCTAAGGGTTCATGGGGATTGCCTTTTGAGGCAGCATAAAGGGGTGCTGCTAAAAGGGAATTATTTGGGATCCAAGCCCGGAGATATCCTGCTAGGCCTAAAAAGGAGAGAGGCTCTTGTTTATTAACAGGCATTGGGATGTCTCAAAGCATTTGTTTTCTGTCAACAGTAATGGATTTGAAACCTGGAGACAAAGACACCCCTAAATATGTGACTTGCTGTTTAAAAAGTTGGACTTTTGTGGGTGAAACTCGATAACCTCTTTCTGCAATACAATTAAGAAGGGCATACATATCTTTCTGAACCTCTGCTAGGGACGGGGCACAAAGTAGGAGATCATCTACATTCTGAATACAGTGGGAGGTCCGTAAGTGAAGAAGGGACAGGTCTTGGGCTAGGATTTGTCCAAAGAGATGAGAACTATCCCAGAAACCTTGTGGCAAGACTGTCCAGGTTAGCTGAGTGGACACCTTTGATGTAGGATTGGTCCAAGTGAAAGCAAAAATATTTTGGGAATCTGGGTACAAGGGGATAGAAAACAGGCATATTTTAAATCAAGGACCGAGAAATGTGTGGTGCTAGAGGGAATGGAAGACAGAAGAGTGTAAGGGTTGGGGACTACTCGATGAACTGGAATTACAGCTGCATTAATAAGCCAAAGGTCTTGAACTAGGCAATAGGCCCCATTGGGTTCTTTGACTGCCAGGATGGTGGTATTGTAGGGGGAATTAGATAGCTTTAGAAATTCTTTTTTACATAATTCTTTAACCATTGGTTGTAATCCCAAAAGATTAGACTGTGGGAGAGGGTATTGTGCTTGGGCTGGGAAATGAGTGGAGTTTTCGAGGAGGAATTTGACTGGAGGGCATTTGGCTATTAAAGTGGAATGCATGTCCCAAACTTTAGGATTCACAAGGTCGGGACTGATGGGCCACTGGGAAGGAGGGGCTTGAGGTTCAATAGCCTGTGATAGTAAGAGGCAAAAAGAAGATGTTGGAGTGCTGGAGAGGCCCTGAAAGTCGAACTTGAGGGAGGTGTCAAGCTTCGATAAGATATCCTGCCCTAATAAAAGTATGGGGCAAGAGGGAAGGACTAAAAAGGAATGTAAAAATTCAAAATTGCCAATTTTGCACAAAAGGAGGGGAGTTTGCTGAGGGCGTAGTCTTTGACCTTCTACCCCAACAATAGAGGTCCCGCACAGGGAGGTGGGTCACCAGAATTACTGCAATGCAGAAAAACTAGCACCAGTATTGAGTAAAAAGACAATCATCCTACAGGCCACAGTGAAAGTTACCCTGGGCTCCTGGGCAGTGATCCATGTTAGGCCAGACAGGTCAGGGCCTCCTCATAGGTCTTCTGCCGCTAGACCAATAAGGTTGCTTGAGGGGATGGGGGAGCCGGCACCCGGATGGCGGGTAGATTCCAAGGGGCAGTCAAAACCCCAATGTCTCTTCTGCTTGCATTTGGGGCAGGGCCTGGTGGGAGGTTTGGGATCTGGGTATTCTTTGGGCCAATGTCGACCCTGGTTACACCAGAAGCAGGGTCCCAGAGGCTTTGCAGGTTTCCCACTTACACATGGTGGCAAGGTGGGGTTGATGGCCTGAGCTAATAACTGGTACTTTTTTACAGCCCTTGCGTCATCTCGGCCATTGTAGGCTTTAAATGCAAAAGTGAGAGCCTCTGCTTGAGGAGTTAGGGGACCCCTTTCTAGCTTCTTAAGTTTTATTTTGATGTTGGGGTAGCTCTGACAGAAAAAATGCACCATAATTAACCTTTGGCCATCGGCAGAGTCTGAATCGAGATTAATATATTGCCACAGGTCATCAGTGAGCTGCTGGAGAAATGCGGAAGGATTCTCATTCTATCCTGGATAATTTCACTAAGTTTGTCATAATTAATTGCTTTCATGGCTGCCTTGTGCAGCCCATGAAGTATACAATTAATATACCTATCTCGGTTGACAATAGCTGCCTGGGTGTTATAATTCCACCCGGGATTCTTGTCAGGGACAGCTTCCACTCCTGCTGGGTGATTGTTATTAGTGATGTGTTCCTGGTCTGCATGAGCACAGGCCTGTTCCAGCACTCACCTACCCTCCTCAGGGGTTAAAGTGTTAGTAACAAAAATATCATGATGTTAGTTGGTAAGACTGCGTTAGAAATTGAAACTGCTTAATAAAAGTTGCAGAATTTGAGGTATAAGACCCAAGTCTGGATTGAATTAAAGCTAACTCTACCATTGGAATAGGGGTATGGACTCGGACAATTCCTTCTACCCCAGCCACTTCCTGCAAGGGTGCTATTATATGACTGGATGGAGAAAACTCAGGGTCCATTAACTTTCGAGATTTGGAATGAGTACAAGGCAGGGTAGGCACATACAGAGGGGAAGTGGTGAGAGAAGAAGAAGAGGATGGTAAGGGAAGTTCCTGGGGACATGGAGAATGTGGGAGAGGGACCAAAGCAGGGGGTGGAGGTGCACTTGGGGCTCTTTGATAGGGAGAAGATTCCAGCTGGGTCAAATTGGCTGATGGAGTCGAGAAGACAAGCAATGGAACTCTTTGATAGGGAGAAGGTTCCAGCTGGATCAAATTGACTGATGGAGTCGAGAGGACAAGCAGTGGAACTGTTTGATAGGGAGAAGGTTTCAGCTGAGTCAAACTGACTGATGGAGTGAGATAACAAGCAACGGAACAAAGAGAAGGTCGAAGGTAGGAAAAGCCCTGGATATACAGGATCTCTGACCTTTTCCCTGGCGCACACAAAAGTTAAATAGGTCTTGGATTAGACCTGATTCGAACGAGCCATTAGGTGGCCAGGTATTTTGGTTGTCTAATTTGTATTGAGGCCAAATTTTAGTAGATAGACATATAAGACACTTAGGTTCAAGGTCTATGCCCTCAAGGTTTTGGAGCAAACACCCTAAGGGGGACTTAGACGGTATGGAGGACCCGGAACCCATAGCAACCAGGAATAAGACAACGAACGATGCCTGGAACCTTAGATGTCTCTTGAGGTTTAGACAGTGCTCGCACCTCAGACCCGGTCTGAGGTATGGGGACTCAGGCTCCCAGTGGAGACATCCCTGCCACAAGGAGTGGGTCTGTAAACGGAGGCCACACCACCCTCTGAAGCGTCCCTTCAGCAGGCGGGGGGCGGAACGGACAAGTCCCGGACTTGTTCTGGTGAGTTCCGAACTCACTATGGGAAACACAGAACCTGGCACCCGGTCTGTGTCCTGGACGGAGTCTTATGTTCTGGTTACCAGAGTCCAAATCTCCACACCCAGGGCAGCCACAAGCGGGGACTTACCCGAGCCAGAGGGCTGAAGAATTAACTCCTACTGGTGATGGGTGCTGAGAAGGCATCCATGAAGGTGATTGCGGGCGCAGGGAGGGCATGTTGAAATGAGGGGATTAGGGCGTCACTTCTGACACCAATGGAAGGGAAAAAACAACCCGGCACCGCTCATCAACCACACTGCACACCAGATGGCCCATCTAGATACTTTTATTCAGGGTGAGGAAGAGGAAGGTGACCTCTGCTGGAGAGAGAAGGCAGGAGGCAGAAGAGGAGGCAGAAGAGAAGACAGAAGAAGAAAAGGCAGAAAGAAGAACAGACAGAAAGAAGAGAAGGCAGAAATAAGAGAGGGCAGAAAGAAGAAGAGGAAGTCAACGGGAAGGTAATGGTCTTATATAGGTTCAACAGGAAGGGAGTGGTCATTGCTAAGGTGATTTAGGTCTGGCCTATCAAAAGCCATGTTGCCCTTTAAACTACGTGCCTTGTAGCTTAGAGTGGGGAAACAGAAACGTAAGATTACAAAATGGAGTTGAAGGGAGGGGAGAGGGAAAAACCCAGAAGGTACAGCCTAAAATGGTGGACCTGATATTGTAACACTCTTCTTATTGCTTAACTCAGAGTAACTTTCACAGGTGTTGTCTGTTTCCCTGTTATATGGCAGTTGGTATTGGTTCTTGCCTGGGTTTTGGTATTTTATAGAGTGTGACTGTAGCTTGCTATATGGCAGTAGTTACTTACTTTTCTTGTGTAATATAGGGAGACAAAGAGTCCTCCAAAGGCAGAAGGCAGGCATATAACAGCAAAACAACACCAGTGGGGGAGGGGGGGAAAGAGAGAAAAAATAAAATAAAAGACTAAAAAGCAGCACCAACAAAAACAAGACTGAATACTGCAGTCTCTAATCACAGAAAAGGGAGAGAAGAAAAAGAAGGGGAAAAAAATTTAAATTAAAAAAAAAAATCTGTAGTTTAATGTGAGTATGACTTTAATGTCATAAATTCCTGCCTTCAAAGCTACCTGATAGATTCCAACTTGCCAGTGTTGGTTGTTATGTTATACTTCAGGCTCCAATCCAACCTTTGGCCTGTTTTGCCTTTAAACTCTCTTTCCCTCCCTTCAGCCCTCTCCTTCTCTTTCCCATGATTAAAAAAAAAAAAAAAAAAAAACAGAACAAAAAATAAACAAATATTAAAAGTTCAGTGCCTCCACTTGGGCTGAGTATCTGTGTGCATTCATGGCAGAAGAACCCACCAGCAGTGAGGGTGGCGTGTGGCCACTCAGCTCAGGCTCTCCCTCTATTCACCAGAATGGAGGTGGGCAAATAGTGAGTGCTCCAATTACCAGATACCAAAGAAAAAAAGAAAATCAGAACAAAGCTGAACTGACAAAGTATATTGTCCACCTTTGTCCCAAGTTTCCCGAGGCGTTTTTCCATGGTGTTTCTGCTCCCATTGTTTTGTCTTGCTGCTTGGTGTTGCCTCCTAGGATGTCAGATCGGGCCTGCGAGCCCAGCCCGGCAGATTCAAAATTACTTGATTTTTTACTTCACCTCCAAACTTCACAAGCTATAAGCCTTCAAACCTTTGAAATATTCCTATCTTGTGGTTACGAATTTTGGGGCTTTGCCCTGGATCTGCTTTGCCTGGTATTCTGTGTTATTGCTAATGGTAAACTTCACTGCACCTCCATCCTAGCCACCATCAAAACCCTCCTCCAGTATCATTGCATCTTGATCACACGCTACCTCTTGAAATCATTAAACATCAACCATTTCCTTTTGGTTCAGTGACTCTGTGTGTTCCTTTCATCTTCTTTTGATGCTTTCTGCATCATTCAATAATTTGCCCAGACAATCTTTCAACAATGAATGTCGTGGCTTGAATTTTTTGTTAAGTTCCCCAAGCTTGAGAAATGCTGAGTGTGTTTTCCCTTTTTTGTTGTTGGCTGAATCCAGATCTTTGCATACTATGTTGTAATATTTGACTTTATCTTCTTAAGCTGACCTTTGAAATTTTCTGTTCAGCTCTTGGACCTCCTCATTTCTTCCATTTTCTTTAGCATCTCTACGCTGGAGAGCAAGTTTCAATGTCTCTTCTGACATCCGTTTATATCTTTTCCTTCTTTCTTGTCTTCTTAATAACTTTTTTGCTTTCTTCCAGTATGATATTCTTGATGTCATCCCATGACTCTTCTGGTCTTCAGTCTTTAGTATTTAACGTATCAAATCTGTTCTTCAGATGATCTCCAAATTCAGCTGGGATATATTCAAGGTCATATTTTGGCTCTCATGGGCTTGTTTACATTTTCTTCAGCTTTAGGTTGAATTTGAATATGAGCAATTGATGGTCAGTTCCAAAACCTGCTCCTGGCCTTGTTTTGACTGATGATATAAAGCTTTTCCATCATCTCTTTCCACAGATGTAGTCAATTTGATTTCTATGTATTGCATCTGGTGAGGTCCATTTGTATAGTTGTCTCTTATGATGTCTATAGAATGTATATGAAATCAACAAATCATTGATTTTTCAGAATTCTATCATGTGATCTCCAGAAAAATTTTTATCTCCAAGGCCATATTTGCCAACTACTGATCCTTCCTCTTTGCTCCCAACTTTTACATTCCAATCACCAGTAATGATCAATATGTCTTCATTGCATATTTGATCATTTTCATATTGAAGAAGTTGGTAGAATTCTTCCATTTCATCTTCACTGGCTTAAATGTTGGCTCGTGAATTTGAATAATAGTGGTATTAACTGGTCTTCCCTGTAGGCAAATAGATATTATCCTATCACAGACAGCATTGTACCTCATGAATGATCTGTATATGCTCTTTGTTACAATGAATGTGACCTTTCCTCTTCAATTTGTCATTCGAGACATAGCAAACCATGTGGTTTTCAGATTCAAAATGGCCAATACTAGTCCATTTCAGCTCACTAATGCCTAAAATATCAACGTTTATGTGTTCTATTTCATTTTTGACAATTTCTAATATTCCTAGATTCATACGTCATACATTCCATGTTCTGATTTTTAATGGATGTTTACAGCTGTTTCTCTTCATTTTGAGTTGTGCTTCACCTGCTAATGAAGGTCCCAAGGGCTTTACTCCCAAAGCTATAGTGTATCACGGTCAACTCTACTTTGAGGAGGCAGCTCTTCCCCAGGCGCATTTTGAGTGCCTTCCAATGTGAGGGGCTCATTTTCTGGCACTGATTGTGACAACTTTTCATTGCTTTTCATAAGGTTTTCAGTGACTAATTACTCGGAAATCGTTCATCACTCATTCTTCCTAGTCTGTTTTGTCTGGAAGCACATTTGAAACCTGTTCACCATGGGTGACCCTGCTGGTATTTAAAATGCCAGTGGCATAGCTTCCAGAATAACAGAAACTTACAACTCACCACAGTATGAAAAACTAACAGATGAGTGGTGGGCTTTCCCTTCAGACCTTCATAAATCTTTTGTACTCTCTCTTACTATAGATAGTCTCACATATTGGATGAATCTCATTTTCATAAAATCTCAAGTTGGCAAAAACCTATCTACTTCTTGCACACATTCAGAACCAATTTCCTATCAAGATGTGTATAGTCACCAAATGATAGAAATCAAAGTCTCACATTTATTGCAAAGTTATATTTGAGGTGTTGGCTTAGCAACATTTTCTCCCTCACATACGTGGGAATTGTCCACTTATGGATAAATTTGTGTATGCAGAGGATACCACTTACCCAGAATTTCTACCCCATGCTAGGACGGGGTAGAGAGAGAAAAAGTAGAGTACTTACATATTTAGATTATCGGTGCTGTAAGATAAGCACTGGACTAATAACCTCAAGGCCAGAAATTCAAACCTACCAGCCACTATAAAAAACTGTACATTATAAGTTGGAAGTAACTCAATGGCACTTAACAGCAACAATATAATTTTGAGTCAATGGATATAACTCATCAATCAAGTAACTTGATATACTTGGGGATGAGTTAGGAGTAGGCACAAAGGCTAGAGGTTTTAATTCCTCCTCAGTAAAAACATAGAGTGGGAGAATAGGCATTTTGCCTAATATCTCCAAGGTTAGTGATCTTATTAAGTGACTGATGCATTTAAAATGACAGACTAGGGATATATTCAATCTGTAGCTTTGTTGGAAAAGAAAAGTAAATGATCAGTGAAAAGCAGCCAAAGAAATACTTCCTGTTGGAAATACAGCATTTTCTATGGCCTATGAAGACATACCTTTTTGGTCAGTTTTACTTTTAAATCAATGAAACTTGTACAAGTGCTTCTTAGATTAATTCTTTTCATTCTTATAGTTCATGATTAATAAATTTTACTGATTGCTATATATATATATATAAACACATCCTCCTACTCTTCCAAAAGCATATATGATTAAGCCAATAGGGATATGCTTGACAAATAGGGCAAACAGATTTTTTGTCATTTGTGTCATCACAAACTAATGAAAATGGAGCTCAATGGAATTCATAACAATTTTCATAAAATGTGAAAAATGGAAATGTTTAATTTTTTTGTTCAGCTTTTGAAATGAATTTAATGGCTTTGGCACTAGCATAATAAAATAGATGTTGACACTACAACAACAATAGCTATAATGATAATATTAATAATTCTAACAATTTCAGATAGAATAACCTTGCTTTGTGAACGTGAAGAAGACTTGCAACACATTCTGATGAAGCTCAAATATTAGTTTTCAGAATGGATTATGTCATAGCATAAAGAAAATAAAGTATTACAATTGGACAAATATGCAACATCATAAGTGGAGAAAGGACTGAAGTTGTCAAAGATTTCATTTTATTTGGGTTTACAATTAACATCCATAGAAGCAGCCATCCAGAAATCAAATGACATATCACTTTGGCAAAATACATCTTTAAAGTGTTAAAAAGCAAAGATATTAACCCAAGGATTAAAGTATGCCTGACAGAAGATATAGTATTTTCAATCACGTCATATGCACATGAAAGTTGGACAATGAATAGGGAAGAATAAAGAAGAATTAACACCTTTGGATGATGGTGTTGGTGAAAAATATTGACTATATCATGGGCTGCAGGAAAAAAAAAATCTGTCTTTGAATGTGCTACTTAGAAGTAAGGTTGGTGAGACTTTGTGTCATATACTTTGCACTTATTATCAGGAAGGATGCTGTAGATGGATATCATGCTTGGTACAACAGACAGTCCAACATATGTGCTGACAAAATGCCTGCAACATAGGATCAAACAGCAAAGATTATGAAGACGGTAAAGGACTAGGCAGTGTTTCATTCTGTTATATGTAGGCTTGACGGCAAAGGACTAGGCAGTGTTTCATTCTGTTATATGTAGGCTTGCTATGAGTTGCAACTGACCTGATGACACCTAACAACCAGTCATAAATTCTGTATTCTTTTGTACCAAGGATTTCACATGTATTATATTATTTAATACTTATAGTAACCTAGGAATTTTTATGTTGCTATTTCTTCATTCCTTTCAATTGTACACTGAAAATTAAGGGCAAGAGATTTAAAGTGGCTTGCCTAAATTTCTAGTCTAGATGACTAACAACTCATTCAAATTTGTGTGACTTCTAAGTCTGTAATACTAATTACTATGCTATCATTGTTAAGTGCCATCGAGTCTGTTCAGACTCATACCTACCCTGTATACAATTGCCAAGGAGTAACTGGTGATTTTGAACCACCAACCTCATAGTTAGCATTCCAGTGCACTATGCTATAGGCCTTCACATATTAAGATACACAATTCTAATCTTCTAATTTTCTATATTTTAATCCCTAGAAAGTTTAGATATAATTTACCATGTATTTATTCATTTACAAAAATCAAATATTTATTGAAAATTTACCAAATATTTATTTATTATGCTAATCCCTAGGGAAATCAAAATCAACACAGCACAATCAACACCATTCCTACCTTTGTGGACCTCACCGTCTATTGCACTATGGCATTCGTGTTGTTCTGCTATAGCAGTTTAATTGTTCTAGCAATTATGAATCAGAATCCACTTGGGGACAATAGGTTTTGTGTTGCTTTGCTTTATCTCTGGCTAGGGAGGAGGAAGAAGTTTTGTAAAATAGTATAAACCAAGCTAATATTTTGAGAGACACATTTTTTCCTTCATTCTTTGCCCAAATTCATATAAATTAACCACATTCTTCAGCTTGAAAAAAGATGTCTCTGAATATGAATATCATATACAGGTGTCATTGTTGGTGGAGTTTGGATGGCAAATGCAGACAGAAGAGTCTGACAACTGGTTTAGGAGTAGAAGGAGAAGCACAGTGTGTCGTAACTAGGTTCTGTGTTTTGCCAGGGGCAAAGACAGATTGCTTGCATCCCCTTTAATTTCCTTGTGAGAAGGTTTTCAGCTGATTCACAACCATGATGAATCTTTGTCTTGTCTTGGAGAAGAATCTGAGTCAGTCCCCAAAAAAGGAAAACCTGGAGCCAAGTTAGTTTTTGACTTTTTAGTGTTGGATGTGAGTTCCATAATTATGGAATGGGAAATAGAACACACCAGATAAAGAATTGTTTATCAACTTGACCAACAGTTTCACCCACG
>NW_006408762.1:3351713-3353278 GCF_000296735.1 Chrysochloris asiatica | reverse complement strand
AGAATGTCCACTCTTTTTATTTCATTGAGTCAAAACTGTACAACAGTCCTGCCTTCCACCCACTGCTTGAATTTCTTATAAACATCTACCTTATCAGTGGTCTGCTGATATTTCTTTCAATACTGTAGTTTCAAAACAAGATTTCAAATTTTAATTTTTAGTGACATCAGAAGAGTAGTATTATCTAAAGTGATTTTATATTAATATATGGTGGTGGTAGTTACTGTGGAGAGGGTTCCAATTTATAGTGACCATGTATAGGGTTTCTGAGGCTGTAAATCTTTACAGGAGTGGAAAGCCTCCTCTTTCTCCCATGGAACGGCTGGTAGTTTTGAACTACTGACCTTGAGGTTAACAACCCAACTCATAACCGCTATGCTACCAGAACTCCTATATTAACATATAGCTATAGCATTAAAACTTTGTTCCTTTGATAGATTTTAATAGTTCTGTTACCATGGAACATTTATTTCCTTAATTTTATGTGAATTTAGATTTTATGATGTTTGCTTCTCCAAGATTATATAATCCTTTTTTATAGTTGAAAAAAAATCACAATTATGCAAATGATTATATCCAAGGAGACAAGCAGCAATTAACTGTGAAAGACAGGCTGTTACTGTAAAAATTGTATTCACACTGATGGAATTGGACTTTTCTTTAAAACAATCCTTTAATAAAAAAACTCAGTACATATTTTAAAGTTAAGCAATTCATTGAGACAAACGTTTGTACTCTTGCCATAATAGTTTGCATTAAGTATTTATAGTTTTATTTTCCTCTAGTATGCATTCTGCTTCGGCCTTTTAAAAAGTGATTGGTTCAGAAAGTATCAAATATATGCATAAAAATATATCTCAGGTTTATATAACCTTGATGGCTACTCACCCCAGTCATTAAGAAAAGTGGGAATGACTTCCGGCAGCAGCACTCCCCTGACCAGTGGGACAGGTACGTGAGCTCGGGAGAAATACGGGACAGGGTCACAATAGGGGCCCCAGCCTGGTAGACAGACAGCTTTTGGGCAAACATAAAACATTAGGCGGCAACTCTATGAAATTGTTTTTTTAAAAGAACTAACAACTGAGAAGTTACGAGCATTTTTAACCCCTACCCGCCTACTTCCAGCTCTTACCGGGCGGAGGGCGCCACCCACTGTGGAACCTAACAGGCCCTGAACAGACACTCTCAGAAGGAGCATGCTCGCAGAGAACCAGTGAGCCCTCAGGAACTAGCATAGTCCATCCCTGGGGGGTCCTCATAGTCACATTAGGCATTACCGATGAATATATAGGGAAAATTGGGGGGCCCAAGACACAGGGGGACAAAGAGGCATTTGGCACGTCATTAAAGACAGACCCTGTCTGCCTGCAAGCATGAAGCCCATCCCCACCTCTTCAGCCTAGGTCACCTCCCCGCTCAGTCTCAAGGACCTACCGGAAACTAAATACTAACTCAATTCCAATGACAAAACACCCCTGCTGTGGCTTAATCTGCCAGACCACAAACTGAAGATTCGCAGGAACTGTGGGCTGCAGCTCCTACAGGAATCCATATACTAACTA
>NW_006408762.1:3323351-3342502 GCF_000296735.1 Chrysochloris asiatica | reverse complement strand
CTAAAGAGGATATAGAGAAACTCTGTTAACTGATGGTATGTGGAGGGGATTATAATCAATGTAATGAAACAAGGTATATGAATGTTTGAATGTGAAACCGATGATGTGCCCTGAAAACTTTCACTCAATCCACAATAAAAACCTTAAAAAAAAAAAAAAGAAAAAAGAAAAGTGGGCAGTAATAACCATTTTGAATATTTTTAAAACTTAAATGTGCTTCTTTTTTATTTATAGCTTTTCTAAAATTAAAACTAGTTTTCAGTGTTATTCTTCAGCATGTATTGAAACATAATTTCCTTGAGCTTACTCTTTGGTATTAAATTGGGCATATATGAAAGTGCTTTACTGCTTTAAGTTATGAGGCCCCATTTCGTCCATTTCTGTTGCTTCTGTAACCATTCACTAGGGTCCAACAATAATTTGAGTCAGTATAGCATAGTTCTTACAAACACAGATTATTTTAAGACCTGAAAAACTTACATAAAGAACCAGCCTCATGAAAATTAACTGAGTTAATTGGGATTTAAAATAGTATCAGGCTCATAATACTCAGCATGAGAGTTTGTTATTCTAGTTATTATTTTGTTATCTACCTTACCTGACTCCTAGTGTGATACTGTAGGATCATTACTGGACTATGACCTACAAGGTTGGATGTTAAAATCCACCAGCTACAACTCTGAAACCCTATACAAGGTCTCTTTGAGTCAGAACTGATGCGATGACACTTAACATTACCACCTTACTGAATAGTGTGTACTCTAGATAATTTAGTCTAAAAGGTGTGCATTCTAAAATGTTCTTGCTGAAAGAGTAGAGTGGAGATGAAGGGTCAATGTTTGCATCCAAACTGAATTTATTAGTAAATTCATTTGCTTATATGGTAGTGAAATCTCAGTGTTGTAAAAAAGGGAAGGCGAAAGAGAAACAGGCATGGTGAAGAAATGTATTAGCGATTGTATCATGCCATCCCAGATAGAACAAGATTACTGCATATGTTGATTAGAATAAGCAAATCATAAAGCACCAGCCAATATACTTGAATTGCCATTTAAAGTTTCATTGAGCCTAGTTAGTTTAAATGGAAGGAAATGCAGAGGTAGGCAGATAAAATGATAATTTAGTTTTGGAGGCGTCGTTTTAAATTCAGAGATTGCAGGTTTTCAGGGAAGGAAACAATTAATGAAATTCAACCTTACTTATTAGTTTGGGATCAGTCATATTGATATAATTTTAAAACATCAAATATAAATAGGTTTGAGGACTGTTTTAGGCTAGGTTCTCTAGAGAAGCAAAACCAATGAAGTTTATATAAGTATGTAAATAGAGAGCTTTATCTCAAGTAAATGGCTCAGACAGTTGTGTTGCTGGTGTTGTTAGGTGCCATTGAGTGGATACCGTCTCATAATGATCTTATGCACAGCAGAATGAAACACTTCCCTATCCTGGGCTAACTTCACTACTGTTGCCATGCTTGAATCCATTGATGCTGCCACTTGGCCAATCCATCTCTTTAGGGGTCTTCCTCTATTTCTCTGAACTTCCATCTTACCAAACATGATATACATCTCCAGCGACTGGTCCCTCCTGACAATATATCTGAAGTATTAGAGACAAAGTTTGTCCATCCTGGCCTCCAAGAAGCACTATGGCTGGACCTCTTGCAAAATGGATCTATTGGTTCTTTTGGCAGCCCATGGCACCGTCAATACTCTCCTCCAAAACCATAACTCAAAAGCATCAATTCTTCTACAGTCTTCCTTTTTCACTGCCCAGTTTTTGCATATGGGGTTATTGAAATATGCATATGAATTATTGCATGCATATGAGGTTATTGAAAATACCATGGCTTGGGTCAGGCACACCTTAGTCCTCAAGCTGACATCTTTGCTCTTCAACACTTTAAAAAGGTCTAGTAGAGCATATGTGCCCAATGCAATATGTCGCTTGATTTCTTGACTGCTGCTTCCATGAGCGTTGATAGTTGATCCAAGAAGAATGAAGTCCTTGACAATTTCAATCTTTTCTCCTTTGATAAGAATGTTGTTTATTGGTCCAGTGGTGAGGATCTTTGTTTTCTTTACATTGAGATGTAATCCATACCGAAGGCTGTGCTCTTTGATCTTCATCAGTAAATATTTTAAGTCCTCTTCACTTTCAACAAGCAAGGTTGTATCATCTGCATATCACAGGTTGTTAATGAGTCTTCCTCCAATCCTGATGCCATGTTTTTCTTTAGATAACCTAGCTTCTTGGATTATTTACTCAGCATACAGGTTGAATAATTATGGTGTTTTCACACACCTTTTTAAATTTTAAACCATTCAATGTTCCCAGGTTCTGTTAGAAAAACTGCTTCTTGGTCCAGGTACAGATTCCTCATGAGCAAAATTAAGTGTTCTGGAATACTCATAATTTGCAATGTTGTCCATAGCTTGTCATGATCCACACAATTGACACAATTGAAAGTCTTTGCACAGTCAATAAAGCACAGGTAAACATCTTTCTGATATTCTCTGCTTTCAGCCAAGATCTCTTGGACATCAGCAATGATATCTCTATTCCACGCCTTTTCTGAATCCGGCTTGAACGTCTGGAAGTTCTCTGTCAATGTATCTTGCAGCTGTTTGTGTATTACCTTTATTAAAACTTTATTCGCATGGGAAATCAAAGAGATGGTCCGATGATTTCCACATTCTGTTGGATCACCTCTCTTTGGAATGGGCACAAATATGGTTCTCTTGCAATCAGTCAGCCAGATAGTGGTCTTCCAAATTTCTTGGCAGAGACAAGTGAGTGGCTCCAGTATCACCTCAATTTCTTGAAAGATTTCAATGTTTATTCCATCAATTCCTGGCGTCTTGTTCTTTTGCCAATTCCTTCAATGCACCTTGGACATCCTACTTCAGTATCATTAGCTCTTGATAGTATGCTACCTCTTGAAATGGTTGAGCATTAACCATTTCCTTTTAGTACAGTGACTCTTGTGTATTCCTTCCATCTTCTCTTGATGCTTTCTATATCATTCAATAATTTGCCCAGTGAATCTTTCAATAATGAAAATTGAGGCTTGATTTTTTTTCTTCAGTTCCCCCAGCTTGAGAAAGGCTGAGTGTGTTCTTCCTTTTCGGTTTTCTGATTCGAGTTCTTTACACATTTTGTTGTACTATTTGGCTTTATCTTCTCGAGCTGATCTTTGAAATTTTCTGTTCAGCTATTGGAATTACTCATTTTCTTCCATTTGATTTAGCATTTCTATGCTGGAGAGCAAGTTTCACTGTCTCTTCTGACATCCATTTTGACCTTTTCCTTCCTTATTTTTCTCAAAGACTTTTTGCTTTCTTCCTGTATGATGTTATTCTCATCTTCGGTCTTTAGTGTTTAATGTACAAAGATGCTCTCCAAATTCAGGTGGGATATATTCAAAGTCATATTTTGGCTCTTGTGGACTTCATTTCATTTTCTTCAGCTTCAGTTTCAATTTGCATATGAGTAATTGATAGTCTGTTCCACAGTCTGCCCTTGGCCTTGTTTTCACTGATGATATGGAGCTTTTCCATCTTCTCTTTCCACAGATGTATTCAATTTGAATTCTATGTTTTCCATCTGGCAAGGTCCATGTGTATAGTCATTTGTTATGCTGTCTAAAGGAGGTATTTGAAATGAACAAATCATTGATTTTGCAGAATTCTATCATGCATTCTCCTGCATCATTTTTATCACCAAGACCATATTATTCAACTACTGATCCTTCCTCTTTGCTCCCAACCTTTGCATTCCAATCACCGGTAATGATCAATACATCTTGATTGCATGTTTGATCAATTTCAGATTGAAGAAGTTTGTAGAATTCTTCTGTTTCATCCTCACTGGCTTTAGTGGTTGGTGCGTAGATTTGAATAATAATGGTATTAACTGGGCTTCCCTGTAGGCTCATGGATATTATCCTATCACAGTCAGCATTGTACCTCATGACTGATCTGGATATGTTCTTTTTGACAATGAATGCAACACCATTCCTCTTGGAAAATCCTAAATTCATGAGTTACATATCAGACTAGAAGATTCTCTTAACTCACCTAAGTGAAGGGACTGATGAACCCAGGATTAGCAGTACAGACAGCAGGTTGCTGGTTCAGGGGATGTGGTGGTGGTGATTATGTGCCATGGAATTGGTTCCAATACATAGCGATCCTGAATAGGCTTTACAAAGATGCAAATATTTATGGCAGCAGGAGCAGAAAACTCATCTTTCTCCTGTGAAACAGCTGATATTTTCAAACTGCTGACCATGAGATTAGCAGCCTGACTCATAATCATTACACTACTCTAGAGGATGTGGAAATCTGAAGATGGGGAAACAGTACAGTATACCACTTCCTCAAGTTACAAGAACTGCAAGTAATATGTTGAGCGCCAGATAAACATATGGAGAAAGCACAAATGTAAAAGGTTTTGAAAGACCATCCCTATATATTCAGTGCAGACCACATCCTGAGAAAAATATCTTTCAGTTGACTGGCTATTCATACCACATTTCATAATGGAAGTGATTACATTATATCAGATCCCATCATGGGTGATGGATACATTAGAGTTTCCAAATCATTGAGGCATGGCCCAATCAAGTTGACACACAGTGTTAATGATCATAATACACCCTTTGTCGCCTTGGCACCTGTAGGTGTCTCCTTAAACTTTATATAATCTTTAAATAAAAATAATTATAAAGTCATACTTGCACCTAATATAATACAACTAATACGTATACAACAGAAAATGCATTAGCCCCATTTACATTTATATTTTATAAGTGAATAAAACAAAAATATTTAATGCACACATAAAAGAAAGGAATACTCATAACAATTACAGTTCTCATTTCTGCAACTGATCACATGATCTTGGCTGGTATTTGAACTATCTTCTTTCATAACTCTTCTATATTCCCTATTCCATCTGGAAGCACTTCAGTTAGTCATGGTTTATTGCCTGGTGAGGTTACCCAAACCTTCATTCCTTAAGAGTCTGGACCATTAATAGAGTTGGGTTGTTGTTGTTTTCTATTGGCAAATTCTTTCTTTTCTCCATTTATCATCATGGTGTTATTTATTGGATCATTAAGGAGGATTTATGTTTTTTATTTAACTGAAGTGCAATGCATACTGAAGACTGTGGTCTTTGATTTTTATCAGTAAGTATTTTATGTCATCGCTTTCAGCAAGCAAGATTGGTATATCTGCATATCACATGAGTCTTCTTCCAATCCTGATTGCACATTCTTCTTCCAGTTGTCCAGCTTCTCAGAATACAGATTGAAGAAATATTGTGAAAGAATGAAGCCCTCTCACACATCTTTCCTGATTGTAAACAATTCAGTATCCTCTTGTTACGTTTCAATGACTATCTATGTACAAGTTCCTCATGAGCACAATTAAGTTTTCTGTAATACCCATTCTTCTCCATGTTATACATAGCTTTTCATGATCCACACAGCCTTTGCATAGTCAACAAGGCAAAAGTAAACATATTTTTGGTATTCTCTGCTTTCAGCCAAGATCCATCTGATAGAAGCACGGATAGCCTTAGTTCCATATCCTCTTCTGAATCCAGCTGTGAGTTTTTGGCACTTCCCTATCATTGTATTGTTGCAGCCATTTGGAATTATCTTTAGCAAAATTTTACTTGCATGTGATATTAATTATATTGTTCTATGATTTCCACATTTCATTGGATTACCTCTCTTTGGAATGGCCAAAACTATGGATCTCTTCCAATTTGTTGGCCAGGTAGCTATCTTCTAAATTTCATGAAATAGATGAATGAATGCCTCTAGTGCTGTATAAGTTTGTTGACAGATTTCTATCTGTATTTCATCAATTGTTAGAGTCTTGTTTTTTGCCAATGCTTTTAGTGTATCTTAGACTTCTTCTCTCAGTACCATTAGTTCTTGAGCATATGTTACCTCTGGAAAAGTTTGCACATCAACCATTTATTTTTGATACAGTGACTCTGTGTATGTAGTCCATCTTCTTTTGATGGATTCTGCATAATTCAATATTTTGCTCAAGTTGTTGTTGTTGTTAGGTGCTGTCAAGTTGGTTCTGACTCATAGCAACTTTATGCATAACAGAAACACTGCCTACTCCTGCACAATTTTCAAAATTGTTATGTTTAAGTCATTACAGCTGTCACCGTGGCAATAAATCTTGTTGGAGGTCTTCTTTAGCACTAACCCTTCACTTTATCAATCAAATGCCCTTCTCCAGAGACTGATCACTCCTGATAATATGCCTAAAGTATGAAAGATAAAGCATCACCATTCTTGCTTCTAAGGAACATTCAGGCTGTACTTCTTCCAATACAAATGTGTTTGATTTCTAGTAGTCTGTGCTGTTTTCAGTATTCTTATCCAGCACAATAATCAAATGCATCAATTCTTCTAGTCTTCCTTATACATTGTACAACTTGCATATGAATATAAGTCAATTGAAAATACCATGACGTCTGTTATGTGTGCCTCAGTCCTCAAACTAATATAATACCTTTGATCTTAAACAAATATAAATCCAAAGATGGGCAGACATAATAGAAGATTGTTTGTTCAAATCCCAAGAACTAGAGGTCAGATGATAAACAAAAAGATACAGAGCTTTGCCAGAGTATTATATTCAAGGGTAAAAAAAAAAAAAAATGCTTATAGCATTCTAGTTTATACATGTTTGTGTTTATTCTTCATATATATATATATCTGTGATTAGTGGATAGCTGGAGAGAAGTTTTTTCACTAATACACTTGCTTTATCTCTTTGGGTGACTTCGATACAAAGTTCAAAATAAAAAAGTGACTTCAGAGCGTATCAGTTGGGCCAATTAAATTCAAGTCAGAGAGTCCAACTCAGAAGGTTAAAGCAACTGTTTTAATTGGATTCCAAAGGTGTAATATTAATAGATTTTCTTGAAGGACAAAGGATGATCACAGGTGTTTACTGTGTAGAAGTTTTAAGAAAATTGAATTTTTTGGTGAGAAAAAAGTCAGAGAAAGTTGTATCAAGGTGTTTTTTGTTTGTTTGTTTGATTTTTACCATCAAAACAATGTGTCAACTCATTATTCAATAGCTGTCCTACGAGAATTTCATGATGAGACATTACTTCATTCATCCTAAAGCAATTTTTCCACCACTAATCTGTCAGTTTGTCATACTGTTGTGGCTTGTGAGTTGTTGTGATTCTGAAAGCTATGCCACCAGTATTTTAAATATCAACAGGGTCACCCACGGTGGACAGGTTTCAGATGAGGTTCCAGAAGAAGATAGACTAGTAAGAAGGAGTGATGAACTACTTCTGAATATTTAGTCACTGAAAATTGTTATCAGGACTGATTGTGAGGACTGGAAATGTAAAGGTGCATATTTTATAGCAATTAGGGGAGTGATTAACCTTTCAGTCTAGGAGCGGAGGGCCCTGGGACCATCACTGGAGAAGAGCAGAGATCGAGACCCCACCCAGAGAAGTAGTGAGGCCTGAGATGGAGACAGAGAGGATGACATGAAGAGATGGAGTAGCTGACAACTTGAGATACAGAGAGGGAAAGGGGCTGTGTGCTGAGGCCCGTGGGGCGGGGGGGCTTGCAAGGTATACCCTTTGGTTGGACGGGATGGTAACTATGACAATGAAACGATGTATGATAGAATGAATGTAAATCTAATGCTCCCCCATGTAAACTATCACACAATTAAAAAATAATTAATTAATTTAAAAAAAAATTACAAATAGCAGAGAAAACACTATCAGATATACTGTCAGAAAATGAGACCTTAAGGTTGGAAGGCACTAAAAATATGACTGGTGAAGAGCTGCCTCCATAAAGTAGATTTGACCATGATGATGCAAAAGGAGTAAAGCCCATGGGAGAAAAGCCCACAGGACCTTCATTTGCTGATGAGGCACAAATCAAAATGAAGAAAAAAATCCACTGAAAATCAGAACATGGAATGTACGAAGTATGAATCTGGGAAAATTGGAAGTTGTCAAAAATGAAACGGAATGCATCAACATCGATATCTTAGGCATTAGTGAGATGAAATGGACTGGTATTGGCCAATTTGAATCTCATGACCGCATGGTTTTCTGTGCCAGAAATGACAAATTGAAAAGGAATGGTGTTGCATTCATTGTCAAAAAGAACATAAAGAAATCAGTCATGAGGTACAACACTGTCTGTGATAGGATAATATCCATGCACCTACAGGAAAGGCCAGCTAGTACCATTATTATTCAAATTTACTCACCAACCACTAAAGCCACTGAGGATGAAATAGAAGAATTCTACCACTTCTTCAATCTGAAATTGATCAAACATGCAATCAAGATGTATTGATCATTACTGGTCATTGTAATGCAAAGGTTGGGAGCAAAGAGGAAGGATCAGTAGTTAGAAAATATGGCCTTGGTGATAGAAATGATGCAGGAGAACGCATGATAGAATTCTGCAAAATCAATGATTTGTTCATTTCAAATACCTTCTTTAGATAGCAAAACAGACGAATGTACACATGGACCTCGCCAGATGAAAAACATAGAAATCAACTTGACTACATCTGCTGAAAGAGAAGATGGAAAAGCTCTATATCATCAGTGAACACAAGGCCAAAGGCAGACTGTGGAATAGACCATCAGTTACTCATACGGAAATTCAAACTGAAGCTGAAGAAAATGAAAACAAGTCCATGAGAGCCAAAATAATACCTTGAGAATATCCCACCTGAATTTAGAGGTCATCTGAAGAACAGATTTGATACAGTAAACACTAAAGACAGAAGACCTGAATAGTTGTAGGATGACATCAAGAACATGATACATGAAGAAAGCAAAAATTCATTAAGAAGAGAAGAATGAAGGAAAAGGTCAAAATGGATGTCAGAAGATACATGGAAACATGACTTACAGCATAGAGATAATAAAGCAAACAAAAGAAATGAGGAGGTACAAGAGCTGAACAGAAAATTTCAAAGATCAGCTTGAGAAGATAAAGCCAAATATTACAACAAAATGTGTAAAGATCTGGAGTCAGAAAACCAAAAAGAAGAACACACTCAGCATTTCTCAAGCTGGGGGAACAGAAGAAAAAATTCAAGCCTCGACTTTCTTTACTGAAGGGTTCTCTGGGAAAATTATGCAATGATGCAGACAGCATCAAAAGAAGATGGAAGGAATACATAAAGTCACTGTGCCAAAAGGAAATGGTTAATGTTCAACCTTTTCAAGAGGTAGTATATGATCAAGAGCCAATGACACTGAAGGAAGAAGTCCAAGGTACATTGAAAGAATTGGCAAAGAACAAGGCACCAGGAATTGATGGAATAAAAATTGAAATATTTCAAGAAAGTAAGGCACCATAAGAGGCACTCACTCATCTATGCCAAGAAATTTGGCAGACCACTATCTGGCCGACTGATTGGAAGAGATTGTATTTGTTCCCATTCCAAAGAGAGGTGACCCATCGGAATGCGGAAATCATGGGACAATATCGTTGATATCCCATGCAAGTAAAGTTTTACTAAAGGCAATACAGAAACAGCTGCAAGCATACATTGACAGAGAACTTCCAGAGGTTCAATCTGGATTCAGAAGAGGCCAAAGAATGAGAGATATCATTGCTGATGTCTGATGGATCTTGGCTGAAAGTAGAGAATATCAGAAAAATGTTCACCTGTGCTTTTTTGAGTATGCAAAGGTTTTTGATTGTGTGCATCATGACAAGCTATGGACAACATTGCAAAGTATGAGTATTGCGAAACACTTAATTGTGCTCATGAGGAATCTGTACCTGGACCAAGAGGCAGTTGTTCGAACAGAACATGGGAACACTGAATGAGTTAAAATTAAGAAAGATGTGCCACATGGTTGTATTCTTTAACCATACTTATCCAAACTGTATGCTGAGCAAATAATGTAAGAAGCTGTGTTATATGAAGAAAAACGTGTTATCCGGATTGGAGGAAGACTCATTAACCACCTGAGATTTGTAGATGATACTACCTTGCTTGCTGAAAATGAAGAGGACTTAAAATATTTACTGATGAAGATCACAGAGCAGAGCCTTCGGTATGGATTACGTTTCAATGTAAAGAAAACAAAGATCCTTATCACTGGACCAATAAACAACATTCTTATCAAAAGAGAAAAGATTGAAGTTGTCAAGAACTTCATTCTTCTTGTATCAACTATCAACACTCATGAAAGCAGCAGACAAGAAATCAAATGGCATATTGCATTGGGCAAATTTGCTAGCCCAAACCTTTTTAAAGTGTTTAAGAGCAAAGATGTCTGCTTGAAGACTAAGGTGTGCCTGACCCAAGCCATGGTATTTTCAATAACCTCATATACTTGTGAAAGCTGTATAGTAAATAAGGAAGACTGTAGAAGAATTCATGCATTAGAGTTACTGTGTTGGAGGAGAATACTGAAAGTACCATGTGCTGCCGAAAGAACCAAAAGATCCGTGTTGGGAGAAGTGCAGCCAGAGTACTCCTTGGAGGCCAGGATGGCCAAACTTTGTCTCTCATACTTTGGAAATATTATCATGAAGCATCAGTCACTGGAAAAGTATAGCATATTTGGTTAGGTGGAAGGTCAGAGAAAAAGAGTAAGACCCCCAACGACATGGATTTGCCAAGCGGCAGCATTGATGGACACAAGTGTGGCAACAGTATTGAGAGTTTGGCCCAGAATTGGGCAGTGTTTCGTTCTGCTGTGCATAAGGTCGCTATGAGTCGGTACTGATTCGATGGCACCTAACAACAACAACAACAATAAGAATTAACTCTTTTTGACTTTTTGACCTTTCAGACTGTTTTTTGTTCCCCAAATTCAAAGAACATTGAAAAATAATACAATTTGAATCCCTCAATGATGATTAAATTGACTTTTTAATGTGGTATAAGTTGAAGAATTCAGAATTTTTTAGAAAGGTTAGAGAAATGGAAACACTGTTTTTAGAAATATATATATATATATCGAGAGAGAGAGAGACAGAGAGAGAGAGACAGAGAGAGACAGAGAGAGAGAGACAGAGAGAGACAGAGAGAGACAGAGACAGAGAGAGACAGAGAGAGACAGAGAGACAGACAGAGAGAGAGAGAGAGAGAGAGAGGATATGTTGAGAAGCAATAGCTTCACATTTCAGTATTTTTGTTTAATAAAGGTTTATAAGATTCTGTAGCAGTATTTTTTACTTACTTTCATACAGTCAATGCAAGTCATACCCCTGAGGGATCCCCTTTCTATGGATTGGCTGCTAATAGTAGATCTCATCATGGCGATAGTTTCAATATATCAGATCTCATCATGTTGTTGTTGTTAAGTGCTGGTCAAGTCGAATCCAACCCAGAGTGACCCTGTATAGCGTTTCTGAGGAGCAGCTGGTGAGCTTGAACTGCCGACCTTGCAGTTCAAATGGCCTTGAAATCTGGCGCATTAACCCACAGGACTCCTAGATCTCATCATGAGGGTTGAATATACATCTTAACAGACCAACCAGAGAATCATGGTGCCCCAAAGTTGGCACCCAACCTTTACCAACATAAGGACCAGAAGATTTAAAAGGCAGTATCTCCTCCTCTAAATCACTGGCACCACTACCACCAGCAACAACATAATCTGCATTTTGTGGTTGTTAATTTTCATAGAGTTGATTTCCATTCATAATGACTTTATGAACAACAGAACAAACACTATGCAATCCTTCATCATTATCACAATCATTAATAAGTTTGAATCCTTTGCGCTGGCACTGTAGCAATCAATATTTGTGCAGTCTTCCCCTTTTTTGCTCACCCTCAAATTTACCTAGCATGATGTTCTTCTACAGGGACATATCCCTTCTGATAATATATCTGAAGTATGAGAGACAAAGTCTTACCATCCTGTTTTCTAAGGATCATTCTGACTGTACTTCTTCCAACACATATATATTTGTTCTTCTAGTGGTCTATGGTACTTTTTATATTCTTTGCCAACATCATAACTCAAATTAATGAATTCTTCCATGTTTTTCCCTATTCACTGTACAAATTTCATATGAAACTATTGAAAATAACTTTGCTTGGGTCAGGCATACCTTATTCCTTAAACTGAACACTTTAAACAGGCACACCTGATTACTTTGCTCTTGAATACTTTAAAGAGGTCTTGTACAGCAGAGTTGCCTAAGGCACCACATCATTTAATTTCTTGACTGCTGCTTCCTTGAGTGTTGATAGTGGATCCAAGCAGAATGATATACTTGACTACTTCAATGTTTCTCCATTTATCATGATATTATTTATTGGTCTAATGGTGAGGATCTTTATTTTTGTTACATTGAGGGGCACCTCATACTAAAGGCTTTGGTCTTTGATCTTCATCAGTAAGCATTTTAAATCCTCTTCACTTTAAACAAGCAAGGTTTTATCTTCTGCATATTGCAGCTTGTTAAGAGTCTTCCTCAATCCTGATGCCATGTTCTTGTTTATATAAACTAGCTTCCCAGATTATTTGATCATTATACAGATTGAATAAATATGGTGAAAGAATACAACCCTGGCACACACCTTTCTTAATTTTAACCATTCAGTGCCCCCTTGTTCTATATGAGCAGCAGCTTCTTGGTCTATGTACAGGTTCTTCATGTGCACAATTAAATCTTCAGAAATACGCATTCTCTGCAATGTTTTCCATAGCTTGTCGTGATCCATGCAGTTGAAAGTCTTTGTGTAGTCAGTAAAGTTCAGGTAAACATCTTTCTGGTATTCTTCGCTTTCAGCCAAGATCCATCTGATATCAGCAATGAAATCCTGTGATCCATGCCCTCATCTAACTCCAACTTGAGCATTTAACAATTCGTTGTCAATGTACTGTTGCAGTAGTTTTTGTATTATAATTAACAAAAATTTACTTGCATGAAATATTAATGATATTGTCCCATAATTTCCATATTCAGTTGGTTCATCTTTGGAATTGGCACAGCTATGGGTCACTTTCATTCAGTTGTCTCGCTTTTTATTTATTTATTTATTTATTTATTTATTTATTGAGATATATGAATGAGTGCCTCCATTGCTGCATCAGTTTGTTGAAAAAATTCAATTTGTATTCCATCAATTCCCAGAGCCATGTTCTTTGCCAATGCCTTCAGCACGCTTTGGACTGCTTCCTTCAGTACCATTAACTTTTGATCATATTCTATATCTTGAAATGGTTGAATGTCATCTATTTCTTTTTGGTACAGCAACTTTGAATGTTCCTTCCATCTTCTTTTGGTGCTTTCTGCATCATTTAATATTTTACCAATGTTGTTGTTGTTAGGTGCCATAGGGCCGGTTCCAATTTATAGTGATCATGTATTAGGGTTACCATGGAAAAGCTTGAGAATTTGAACTAACTTGTGATTTTCAGTACAGTGCTGATCCTACAGTACCACACCAGAAGTTCATTTTACTTCTAGAATTCTTCACTCTTTCAAGTTGAGGGTTTATTTTTTTCTTCAGTTCTTTCAGCTTGAGAAATTCTGAGCATATTTTCCCTTTTGGTTTTCTAACTCCAGGTCTTTGCATATTTCATTATCATACTTGACTATCTTCCTGAACTACCAGTTGAAATTTTCTGTTCAGCTCTTTTGCTTCCTCATTTCTTACATTTACTTAACATCTCTATTGGGAGGCAAGTTCCATAGTCTCTTCTGACATCCATTTTAGTCTTTTCCTTCTTTCTTGTCTTCTTAATGACCGTGTGATTTTTACCTGTATGATGTGCTTGATGGCATCCCACAATTCTTCAGGTCTTTGTCCATCAGTGTCTAATGCATAAAATCTGTTCTTGAGATGATCTCTAAATTCTGGTGGGATATGTTCAGGGTCAAATTTTGGCCACTGTATACTTGTTTAAATTGTCTTAAGTTTCAACCTGAATTTGTATAATAGCAATTGGCCTTGTCTTCCACAATCTCCCTCTGGCCTTATTTTGGCTGATGACTTGGGATTTTTCCACTGTCTGTTCACAAATGTATTCAATTTGATTTCTGTTTAGGCCATCTGGTGAGGTCCATGTATATAGCCATTTTCATGTTCTTTAAAAAAAGGTATTTGCAATAAATAAGTCATTGGTCTTGCAAAATCTTATCATGTGATCTCCAGCATTGTTTCCATCACAGGGCCTTATGTTTACAACTATGGATCCTTCCTCTTAGTTTCCAACCTCTGCATTCCAATCACCAATAATTATCAATACATCTTGATTGTTGCATCAATTTCAGACTGAATAAATTGGTAGAATTCTTCAATTTCATCAATAACTGGATTTAGTACTTGGTGCATAAATTTGAATAATGATATTATCTGGTCTTCCTTGTGGTGGTGGTGGTGGTGGTGGTGTACGATTGAGGCAGTTCTGATTCATAGAGACACTACATAGTGTTTTCAAGGCTTTAAATCTTTGCGAGGGCAGAAAGCCTCATCTTTCTCCCACAGTCATCTATGAAAGCATATGGAAATTATCTTCATCATATTATCTTATCAATGACAACATTATATTTAAGTAGATCTTCGAATGTTCTTGGTGATGTTGTGACACGTTTCCTCTTTAATTTGTCATTCCTTGCATAGTAAAACATAAGATTGTCAGATTCAAAATGACAATTTCAGTTCACTAATGGCTAGGCTATTGAGCTTTATGCTTTCAATTACATTTTTGACAATTTTCCTAGAGTCATACTTCATACATTCCATGTTGTTATTATTAATATTTTTGTTTGTTTGTTTGCAGCTGGTCCTCCTCATTTGAGTTGATCCCCATCAGCAAATGAAGGTCCCCAAAACTTTGCACCATTTGCTTTAACATGGTCAACTCTACTATGATGAAGCAGCTCTTCCCCAGTGGTATTTTGAGAGCCTTCCAACCTGAGAGGTTTATCTTCCTGATGTATATCTGATAATATTCTGGTGCTATTCATAAAGTTTCAATATTCAATATTCTGATATTGACAGTGTTCCATTGCTATTCATAATAATTTCGGTGGTAAATGTTCAGAAATAGTTCATCTGTCTTTCTTCCTAGTCTCTCTCAGTCTGGAAGCTCAGCTGAAATCTGTCCACCATGAGTGTACTCTGCTGATATTTAAAATACTAGAGGCATTGGTTTCAGCATCACAGCAGCATACAAGCCTTCACAGTAAGTGAAACTCACAAATGAGTGGTGGATAATCTCCATATGAATCACAATTAACCCAAACAGCTTTTGGATTAATTAACTAATAGAGACCAAAGGGGAAAAAATAAGAATGTCCACACCTTTATCCCTAAGGATTGGTCAGATGTCTACAGTGGAAGTGTGCCTCTGATCCTTCACATGCTCCGTCTCACCCAAGACGGCTACTCCAGGAACCACTGGGTCTAGCCAATCAAAAAACATTTGCTTCTGTTATAAATTCCACTGGCTATAAGCCTTCTGACTTTCTAAATATTTCTTTATATGTAGTTCAGAGTTCTGGAACAATCCCCTGAAGCTGCTTTGTATGGTATTCTGTATTACTGCTGACCGAGGTTTGCATTGCACTTCTCCCTAATCTGCCATTAAACTCTGCCTCTCTTGTTTTTAGAAAATGGATTTTCAGAGATCCTCTCTCTGTCTTTATGGAAATCCTAGCTTTTCATCCAGAGTTCTGCTGTGGCACTGCAGGTTAATGTGCTGTATTGCAAGATAGGTTTGAACTGCAAGGTCTGCCTTTCCAGCTCATCAGCCACTCCTCAGAAAGCCTATACAGGGTCACTATGAGTTGGACCTTACTCAATGGCACTAAACAATTACAGCAAATGCCCTTCATTCTGGTTTTCACCTGATTCATACCTTGGGTCCACTCTAATTCTTTGAAAGAGAAAAGTGCCTCTGTTCACACTACCAACTTATTCTCAGTAGAGAGAAAAAGGTTAAATTTGAAGAGTTGTGATAGAATATTTAAAGTACATTGTGTCCTTGAAGGAATGAATGGTTAACAAACAAAAGCAAGCAAACAAACAAAAACCCCAGAAAACACAACACAACAAAAAAAAACAATAGTATATCCACGTCTTTATCCCAAGAACCAGTCATCACATCTTTCTTCCAGGAAGCAGTCAGTGGGCCCAAATTACTGGGCAATTCCAATGGTGAAACTTAATTTATGCAACAAAGTGGATGAAATTCCAGGACATTATGCTGAGAGAGACAAAAATTATATACTATATAATTCCATTTAATAGCATTCTTGGAATGAAAAAAAAAAAAAAATAGAAATGATGAACACATTATTGTTTGCCAGGATTTACCTATGGGTAATGTTGAGCTCTGGTAGCGTAGTGGTTACGAATCGGGCTGCGAACCTTAAGGTCAGCTGTTCGAAACTACCAGCTGCTCTGCGGCAGAAAGATGAGGCTTTCTACTCCCATAAAGATTTACACCCTCGGAAACCCTGTACAGGGTCGCTATGGGTCGGAACCGACTCGACGGCACTTAACAACAACAACAATGTTGGGAAACAGTTGTGACTGTAAAAATGACATTATGAGGGATGCTTGTGGTGATGGGGCAATTCTCGATCATGATTATTTTAGTAGATACACAAACCTAAATCTAAAATTGCACTGAATTTAACATACAAACACAAAGAGAAATGAATACAAAACTAGAGAAAGATTAATAAGATCAGTGGATTGTATCATGTTAGTATCTTGGATGTGATATTATACCATAGTTTTGTAGGGTGTTACTACTGGGGAAAACTTAGAACAATATATACATGGCTTTTGTATACTATTTGTAACTTCAGAGATTAGTTCCTGAAAATAGAAAGATTAGTTAATGACAAATAAACATTTTAATAAATAAATAAGAATATAAATTATTTCAAAAAGTTCTTTGGAGCACAATTTCATGTCCGACAACATTATTCTTTGAGTGAATATCTTTTAATATCATATTTTCTTGTCAGATAATTTTAGAGTAACAATATTAAAAGCTAAGATATATTGAACTGTTGTTATGATGAAAACCAGGCTAAACTCTTTATAAAAATGTATAAATATATCACTGAAATCTTGCATCTGTCTTTAGCCTGTGAAGTCCATGTGATTCTGTTTTACCAAAGAGATATGTGGATCAGGTATTTAGTGACTTAGATACGATTAGAACCCAAGTCTGTTTGATTCCAAGGCCTAAACACACCAAGTATATAACTGGTACAGAATCCTAGTGTTTTGCTGTGGGTTAATACTCTGGACTGAAGAGTCAGTTTGAACCACAAGGTTGGCAGTTCAAGCTCATAAGTCACTCCTTGGAAACCACTGAAAGCACAAATCATATTGTTATTACCCTCAGATACAAATAAATATGTTGTTGCTGTTGTTATGTTCCGTGGAGTCAGTTCCGACTCATAGCGACCCTGTACAGAGTTTTCGAGGCTGTAAATCTTGACGGGAGCAGAACGCCTCATATTTCTCCCGTGGAACAGCTGGTAGTTTTGAACTGCTGACCTTAAGGTTCTCAGCCCGTTTCGTAACCACTACGCTACCAGAGCTCCTATACAAATAAATATAGTAGGCAGCAATGCATTGTCATATCTCTAGTAAAAATCTCCTATTTTCATGCTTACTCTTTGAAGGCATTCCATTAATCATGCATACCATCTCTTATAGCCACTCCACAGAAAATCTAAGCTATGGAAAAAAAAAATGCTATGAAAGGGTATGTGACTTAAAGACTGCTGACATGAGAAAGACAAAAGTTATTTTTCCAGCACTATCAAAAGCTTTCTATGTTATTAAAAAAAAAAAAAAGAGTCCTTGTGTGATGTTATAAGATAAGCACTGGACTGCTAACCAGAATGTCAGTGGTTTCGAAATCTACCAGCTTCTCCTGGAAACCCTACAGGGTCACTATGAGCGAGAACTGACTCGATGGCACTTAACAACAACTATTAATTAATTTGTCTTTATGAAAAGCACATAGTTAAGGTTTCTTATAGAATAGGAGCAGAAATACTGGAACACTTTTTTGTTTTTTTATGAGGATGCAGGATACTGGACTTGAAAATTTGGTTTTCATTAAATAATTTATTGATGGTTTGAAAAAATTAATTTGGGCATGATTTTAAAGTTAGAGCTCCAACAGGGACCCAAAGGAGTGTGGGAAGAACCGTTTCAAAAATTTCTGAGTCTAAATTTCCCCAAATCCTTCTCTCTCATCTCATCTTTTCACTCCATCTGCCTCTACCTCTTACTATTGTTCACTCTCTCTGTATTTTCCAATACACACACACATATGCACCTCCATATGAGTTGCCATATGAGAATAAGTTCCTTTGGGGAAGAAACATTCTCATCTTAGTCCTGAGATCAGCCTCAGAGAACTACAAGGTTTACTTCATGTTCTGGCTTTCTATGTTCATAATATTTGCCACTATCTTAATCTTATATTAGAATCATAAACTGTCAGATTTGGGAAAATCTTTACATACCCTTTTCCCTCAGTTTATAGTAGAATAATCTGTTGTTGTTGTTAAATACTGTGGAGTTAGTTACTACTCATAACAAATTTGTATAGGGTTTCCAAGGAGTACCTGGTGAGTTTGAACCACTGAACTTGTGGTTCAAACGGACCTTGCTGTCCAGTGCATCATCCCACAACATACATGTAAGTGACATGCCCAAAGTCACAGAGTTACTTAATGACAGAGTCAAGACTAGAGCTCAGGTAGCAAGGTAAAAATGAAGATGAATAAGGAATACCTCTTGCTTTGGTTCATTCTAAATTTTGTTTCTGGAAATCAAAGTGACAGTGCCCCTATTCCATTATCAGTTTTGTGTATCAGTTACCAGTAGTAACACCCTATAAAACTACAGTATAATATCACATCCAAGATACTAACATGATACAATCCACTGATCTTATTCATCTTTCTCTAGTTTTGTATTCATTTCTCTTTGTGTTTGTGTGTTAAATTCAGTGCAATTTTAGGTTTAGGTTTATGTATCTACTAAAATAATCATGATCGAGAATTGCTCCATCACCACAAGCATCCCTCATAATGTCATTTTTATAGCCAAAACTGTTTCCCAACATTACCCATAGGTAAATCCTGG
>NW_006408762.1:3316230-3321192 GCF_000296735.1 Chrysochloris asiatica | reverse complement strand
AATAGATCTGTTTTGGAAGAAGTGCAGCCAGAGTGCTCCTTGGAGGCCAGGATGGCTAAGCTTCATCTCTCATACCTTGGACATATTGTCCGGAGGAAACAATCGTTGGAGAAGGATGTCATGCTGGGTAAGGTGGAGGGTCAGAGAAAAAGAGGAAGACATCTAATGAGATGGATTGGCCAGTTGGCATCATTGATGGACTCAAGTGTTGCAGCGGTAGAGAGGTTGGCCCAGGTTCGGACATTGTTTCATTCTGCTGTGCATGGGGTTGCTATGAGTCGGTTCCAACTCGATGGCACCTGACAACAACAGGGAGAAGTGCAATGCAAACCTCCGTCAGCAATAATGCAGAATACCATACAAAGCAGTTTCAGGGGATTGTTCCAGAACTCTGAGCTACATATAAAGAAATATTTAGATAGTCTGAAGGCTTATAGCCAGTGGAATTTATAACAGAAGCAAATGTTTTCTGATTGGCTATTCCCGGTGGATCCTGGAGTAGCCGTCTTGGGCGAGACGGAGCAGGTGAAGGATCAGAGGCACACTTCCACTACAGACATCTGACCAATCCTTAGGGATAAAGGTGTGGACATTCTTTTTTTTTTTCCCCCTTTGGTATCTATTCACTGGTCTATCGCTGTAGATGTACCTCCATGCTGGTGACGAAAGGGGTGCTTGAGAGAATGGACAGCCCCCCAACCCTGGAGGTTCTACTACACATGTGCACAGATCTGCTCAGCAGAATTTAAGGGGAAAGGTTCCACTTAAACCAAATGGCAGCACAAAATGGATACAGCAGACATGATCTGTTAATTACTAGTAAAAAAGCATGAATGGGGGTTATGGACTGGGAGACAGACAGACTAAAAAGGAAATATACTTAAAATTTAATCCTGAGTTATGCCATAAGGAACAATAGTGAGATCTTGAAATTTCTCAAGCAGCCTTGAAGATCAGAATCTGAGAGAGGGACGTTATAATCATACTCATTTTGCTACAGATTTTTTTTTTTTTTTTCTTTTCTGTGATTGTAGACTATAGTATCCAATTTGTCTTTTTTTTTTTGTTTTTGCAGTTGCTGTTTTGTTCTTTGGATCCCCTTTTTACCTTTATGGGGCCCTTTCTTTAACTACATTACCCAAGAAGACACAGCACTTGCTGTCATATGTTTTCAGGTTCATTTGTGACGGTACTGACTCACAGCGATCATATGGACAGCAGAGGAAACAGTCCCTGCTCCTGGGCCAACCTAAGCATTGCTGCCACGATTGAGCCCATGGAAGCTTCCACTTTGTCAATCCATTTCGCTGGAGGTCTTCCTTTCTTTCTCTGACCCTCCACCTTACCAAACATGATATCCTTCTCCAGCCACTGGTCCCTCCTGACAATATATCTGAAGTATGAGAGACAACATTTGGCCATCCTGGTCTCCAAGGAGCATTCTGGTTGCACTTCTTCTAGTACAGATCTGTTGGTTCTTTTGGCAGCCAACGCCACTTTCAATATTCTCCTCCAACACCATAACTCAAAAGCATCAATTCTTTTAAGTTCTTCCTTATTCACTATGCAGCTTTTGCATGCATATGAGGTTATTGAAAATGCCATGGCTTGGGTCAGGTGCACCTTAGTCTTCAAACTGACACCTTTGCTCTTCAACACTTTTAAAAGGTCTTGTACAGAAGATTTGCCTAATGCAATATGTCGTTTGATTTCTTGACTGCTGCTTTCATTAGCGTTGATAGTTGATCCAAGAAGAATGAAGTCCTTGAAAACTTCAATCTTTTCTCAAGTGCTGTCATATAGTCAAGCTATAATCACACCCTATGAAATTCTGCCATACAAATAATAGCTAATACTGGTTGCTATGCACCAGATAGTCAGGCAACACCTGCTACAACTACTCTGAGTTGACTAATAAGAAGAGTGAAAAGGGAAGCCTATCTCCTTATTCCATCTACCTGGTTGCAATAAGAAAACATAATAAAATATCAAGATACATTTATCTAATTATTGAGGTCACACCTTACTGTTGATGATGCCCAAGAAACAGCTGACTGTATTACCACATGCTCAAAAACAAGATAGAGTGACAGGAAAAAAATGAGAAGGAGATAGATCTAGACTTCATATTGAAAGGAGGGCAGAGTTTGGATACGTCTGAGAAGGAATTCAGCAGAATGATTTTGAAATGAATCCAAACACTTCATGGAGGATTTGAGAAAAATAAGGAAGAAGTCAGGAAAGCACTACAGGAACAATTAAATAAAATTGATACAGCATTAGAAACAATTTAAAACCAGCAAAAAGAGGCACAAACAATTAATAATAAAATACCAGAAATGGACAATAAGTTGAAAGGGCAAAGAAGTAGAATTGAAGCGATGGAAGACAGAACAAGCAAGTTGAAAATCAAATCTCTCAATACTGCTAAGATAGAAGATCAAGTCGAAATTGAATAATAAAAAAAAAATCTGAAGAGAGTCTAAAAATCATGTTGGACAACATGAAGGTGAATAGCTTAAGAATTATTGGCATTCTGGAACAAGAAGAATCACACAAGTCCACAGAGAAGATAGTTGAAGAACTGCTGGAAGAAGATTTCCCTAACATCCTGAAAAACAAACAGATAAGCATTCAAGAAGCTGAACAAACCCCAGGAAGGACAGAACCCAAAATAAAATCACCAAGACATAGCATAATCAAGCTCTCCAAAATAAAACACAAGGAGAGAATCCGCAAAGCAGCTAGGGAAAAGAAAAGTGTTACTTCAAAGGCAAACAAATCAGATTAAGCTCTGATCTCGCAGCAGAAACTGTTCAGGTATGAAGGCAATGGGGAGATATATATAAAACCTGAAAGGATAAAAAAAAAAAAAAAATCTGCCAATCAAGAGATGTCTACCCAGTAAAGCTGTCAATCAAATATGAGGGTGTAATAAAAACATTTCAGGATAACCAGAAGCTAAGAGAATTTGCCAAAGGCACCCCACATTTCAAAATATCATAAAGGGAGTTCTTTGGACTGAGAACCAATAAGAACAAACAACAACCAGAGATTGACATATATAGAAGCACTTCCTGGAACTCAATAGAAAATGAAAAAATCTAGAATAGAATAAAATTATAACAATGAATTCAGGGAATCTGGGAGGCCAGTCTAAGATTAAAAAAAAAAAAACAAACAAACCATGTTTAAGAAGCTAAAAGCATAGGAACAGAGATCCAGGTGGTGAGGAGGTCAGGCAGAATACAGGATAAAATAGACTGTTTTAAATTGAGGGAAAACTTAATTGAATATAAGGCAATCATAAAATAAATTAGTACTTTACAACAGACTGTCAGGAGCCAGCACTGGTGCCATCTAATGGTGAAGGTTGAGATGGCCCTCATGCTCTTATGATTGGCCTGAAGACCAGTGTCACCTGGTTAAGGTGATGTCAGTGATTGAAACTTATTGGTAATTGTAACTAGGACAATCCTGGGAAAGGGAACTTCAATTGTACCAAAACCGAGTGATTCAGTGTTGCTATAACAATACTTATACTTATGTAATCATATCCTGGTTAGTATCCTTGTTGGTAATCATATCCTTGTTACTATAGAAAACATTGTAACTAGGCAGAATAACAATGACCTAATGCTAAAAGAACTATATAAACCATGTTGCTACAATAAACTTTGTCACTGGCCATCAGCCTGTTGATCCTTATCTGATTAATTAATCCTCGCCTCTCCTTCGAGTAACCCACGCAGTGGTCTGAGCCGGTCTCAGACCCTGATAACAGACCAAGAAAGTGGTAATCCATGAAGAACATGGAAACATTAAATCTATGAAGAAACTGAGAAGAAAGAACACAAAAAAAACCATGAAATCAGCACAAGAAGGCATGCAGTGCAAAGAAGTAAGCAGCACAATACAAAAGCAAAACAAAACAAAACAAAACAAAACAAAACAAAAATAATTCATACCTATCACAAATTGCCCTGAATGTCAATGTATTATACGCATGAGATAAGGGGAAAGCAAGTACTTCAATAAGCTGTCTGCAAGGGACACACCTTACACATACACACACACACACACACACACACACACACACACACAAAAGACTAAAAGTTAAAGGATGGAAAAAATATATATACCAAGCTAATTGTAATTTTAAAAAAGCTTGAGTGGCAATACTAATCTATGACACACTAAAGTTAAAGAAAAAACTAGGATAATAGACAAAGATGGACATTGTCGCGTGATTATGGGGTCAACTGAATAAGATGGAATAGCCATAATAAATATCTATGTTCCCAATGAAAGTGAGCCAAGATATTTAAAGCAACCCCTAATAAATTAAAAAAAAAAACAAAAAACCAACTACTATAATAGTGAGAAATTTATACACACAACTTTCTAAAAAGTATTGAACAAGAAGAAAGAAACTGGACAAAGACACAGAGAAACTAAACAATGCAATCAACCAGCTTGACCTCACAAATGAATACAAAGCATTCAACCCCAAAACAGCACATTACACATTCTTTTCTAGTGCACATAGAACATTCTCTAGAATAGACCATGTATTAGGCCATAAAACAAGGCTCAATAAATTCACGAACCTCAAAATACTACAAAGCATCTTCTCAGAACACGATGCTAGAAAATGAGAAAAAAAAAAAAAAAAGAAAACCAAGGAAATAGAGTCAAATACATGGAAACTTAATAACACTCTGCTTAAAATCAACTGGGGGCATGGAGCTTTATGTCAGAGAGAGTAGAGGTGCAGTGAAGACCTCAGTTAGTAAAACCACAGAATACCAGGCAAAAGGGATTCAGGGGAGAGCTCCAAAACTCTGAACCACATATATAGGAATTGTTGTTGTTAAGTGCCATCGAGTCTGGTCCGACCCATAGCGACCCTGTACAGGGTTTCCGAGGGTGTAAATCTTTACGGGAGTAGAAAGCCTCATC
>NW_006408762.1:3313998-3315300 GCF_000296735.1 Chrysochloris asiatica | reverse complement strand
TGTTTCCTTTATCAAAAAAATAATAATAATAAATAAATAACTTTTTTTTTTCAATCATCCTCTAGTCACGTTCTGATCATGGAGCCATCGAGGCTAGGTCAAAAGGGTACTGTCTGCAAGTTTGGGTGTTCTTGTGCATCTCCCCTCACTTCATATCAGTTGGATGCTTCACTTTCAGCTCTAGCTCTCTGTAGCTGTGTCCTTGTACTTGGGCTCAGATGTCCCCAGGTCTCACCACACTTTGGACCAACCAGACCTTCTTCTTCTTTTTCTCATCTCCAGGTCAATGGATTCAGTGGACTGGGGTTAAACTCAGCCCATTACTTCATTGATGCCTTTCCACCTCTTCCACTCACCAGTAGACCAATGTGGTTGCCAGCAAGCTTACATGCTTGTTTGTGTATTCCCTTTGAGTTTCAGTTTTAGAAGAGAGTTTGTCCTGAAGGCACTTGATTGCTACCCTTGATGTCTTCCTGGTGAACAGCTTGCTTATTCCTGTAGTAGCCAGTCATGCTGATATTTTTGTTTTGGATTTTTCCTGATGATCCTTCTTTGAAGATATATCTTCTGTCACTGTAGCTGTTCCAGTCTGCTTGTCCTTTCTAGTGGGAATATCCCACCTCATAAGATTCTAGATGAGACTCAGGATTTCACCTAAGGTCCTATACTCTGTAAAGGCTTTGCAAGAGGTCTATTTCACTGGGCAAGTTCTAGAACCACTTTTAGGTATTCCAATCAGTTATAGGCTAAAGACGGGTTTACAAGTTTTCTCTAATCATGTTTCCCAACATTCCTTTCTATCCCAATCAAGTGTCTATTTTACAATAGCAGGCAAGGCAAATTAATATTCATAAGGAAGTCAAGGATTTTAGTATTATTAACCCTCTTCAAGCTATACCTACATCCCTGTATCCCAGAGCCCTGTTGTTCCAAGGTTGAGTATGCATCACTATTTACCTCTGTCTCAAAAGGCCATGCAAAACTCTCTCAGTGTTCCCCTTTCTATCTTGTTCTTCCACCTCCTCCCCCCTTCTTGTATTGCTCTCTGCAACACTCAAACTAAACCCCTCACCTCAACCCCATTGTGGTTACCTTATTATATTCCATTAGTTCTACCCTCCATTTAAGACAGTCTATTGTATGCAGTGGGAAGGTCAGGCTACTTCCTCATATGGATGTGAAAGCTGGACAGTGAATAAGGAGGATCCTTGAAGAATTGATGCCTTTGAGTTGTGGTGTTGGAGGAGAATACTGAAAGTGCCATGGACTGCCAAAAGAACCAATAGATCTGTTTTGGAAGAA
>NW_006408762.1:3306203-3306676 GCF_000296735.1 Chrysochloris asiatica | reverse complement strand
CTGTTCAGCTCTTGCACCTCTTCAATTTTTCCATTTGCTTTGGCTTCTCAACATTGGAGAGCAAGTTTAGAGTCTCTTCTGACATCCATCTTGACCTTTTCCATCTTTCTTGTCTTCTTAATGACTTTTGCTCTCTTCATGTATGATGTTCTTGATGCCATTCCCCAACTCTTCTGGTCTTCCATCTTTAGTGTTTAATTCATCAAATCTGTTCTTCAGATAATCTCTAAATTCAGGAGGAATAAATTCAAGATCATATTTTGGCTCTCATAGACTTATTTTCATTTTCTTTGCCTTTAATTTGAATTTGCATATCAGTAATTGATGGTCTCTTCCACAGTCTGACCCTGGCCTTGTATTCACTGATGATATGGAGCTTTTCCATCTTCTCTTTCTACAGATTTAGTCAATTTGATTTCTGTGTGTTCCATCTGGTGAGGTCCAGTTGTATAGTCATCTCTTATGCTGTCTAA
>NW_006408762.1:3298082-3306103 GCF_000296735.1 Chrysochloris asiatica | reverse complement strand
ACCTGTATGCTGAGCAAATAATATGAGAAGCTGAGTTCTATGAAGAAAAACATGGCACCAGGATTGGAGGAAGACTCATTACCCAACCTGCAATATGCAGATGATACAACCTTGTTTGCTGAAAGTGAAGAGGACTTAACACATTTACTGATGAAGATCAAAGAGCAAAGTCTTCGGTATGTATTATAACTCAATGTCAAGAAAACAAAAATCCTCACTACTGTACCAATAATCAACATTCTTATCAATGGAGAAAAGATTGAAGTTGTCAAGGACATCATTCTTCTTGGATCAAATATCAACACTCACAGAAGCATCAGTGAAGAGATCAGACGACGTATTGCATTAGGCAAATTTGCTGCACAGGAACTTTTTTAAGTGTTGATGAGGAAAGATGCGGACTAAGTTGAGGACTAAGGTGCGCCTGACCCAAGCCATGGTATTTTCAATAACCTCATATGGATGCGAAAGCTTGACGGTGAATAAGGAAGATCATAAAATTATTGATGCCTTTGAATTGTGGTGTTGGAGGAGAATACTAAAAGTGTCATGGGCTGCCAAAAAAAACACTAGATCTGTTTTGGAAGAAGTGCAGCCAGAGTGTTCCTTTGAGCCCAGGATGGCTAAGCTTTGTCTCTCATACTTTGGATATATTATCAGGAGGGAATGGTCACTGGAGAAGGATATCATGCTTGGTAAGATGGAGAGTCTGAGTAAAAGAGGTAGACCCCCAACGAGATGGATTGGCCCAGTGGCATCATTGATGTACTCAAGTGTGGCAGCGGTAGTGAGGTTGGCCCAGGATTGGACATTGTTTTGTTCTGCCCTGCATGCGTCGCTATGAGTCAGTTCGGACTCGATGGCACCTGACAACAACAATAACCCCATTGCCTTCTTGCCTGCATGATTCTGTTGAGAAATCCAAGCTTAATAAGATATGCTTGCCTTTGTATGTTACATTTCTCTTTTCCCTAGCTGCTTTCAAGATCCTGTCCTTATCTTTGATTTTGGAGAGCTTGATTATTATATGTCTTGATGATTGTCTTTTAGGGTCTATCCATCCTGGGATTCATTGAGTTTCTTGAATGCTTATCTTTTCACTTTTCAGGATGTTAGGAAAATTTTCTTGCAGAAGCTCTTCAACTATGTCCTCTGTGGACTTGTGTGATTGCTCCTGTTCCAGAATGCCAATACTTTTAAATTTTTTCTTCTTCATGTTATCCAACATGAATCTTAGGCCTTCTTCAGATTTTTTTAACCTGTTTTTTGCTTGCTCTTTTATCTTAGTAGTATTGAGAGATTTATCTTCTAGCTCACTAGTTCTGCCTTCTACGTGTTCAATTCTTTTCCTTTGCCCTTTCAGTGTATTGTCCTTTTCTGATTTTCTATTATTAAACGTTTTGACCTCTTTCTCTAGGTTTTGAATTGTTTCCAATGCTGTATTTATCTTATTGGATTGTTCCTGTAGCACTTTCCTGACTTCTTCCTTATTTTTCTCAACTCCATTATATAGTGTTTGGATACATTTTATAATCATATTTCTGGATTCCTTTTAAGGCATTTCCAAAGCCTGCCCATCATCCAGTATGTAGTATAAGTCTATTTCCAACTCATTTGCCTCAGTCACTTTATCTTGTTTCTGGACATGTGCAGATATGGTCATCTGCTTCTGTTTTTGTTTTGCATATTCAGGTGTTATCTGTGGACTTAATACTTAAATGGGTGTGTGTTTCTTATGCTTTCTGATTGTTTCTAGGTAGATGTGATCAGGAAATGGCCTTTCCTTTTCAATCTTCTTCTTGAGAAATTTCAAGATGCAACTGTTGTCCATTGTGATATAACAGAATTTAATTTTTGGCCTATTTCCATTTTTGTCTGCCTGTACAGCTCCACAATCCCTGTTCAGGCCTTTTTTTTCTAATTATAAACAGTTCAGGGCTGGCTGTGGCCATTTGTTTTAAGTGGAAACTGTCTCTTTAAATTTTTAGAAGATATGTGTGCATGCGTAGTAGAACCCTCTGAGGTTGGGGCTTGGGTGTCCAATTGCTCATGCACTGCTATAGTCACCAGAATGGAGGTGCACAGACAGCAAGGGACCAATGAACAGATACCAAAAGAAAAGAATGTGCACACCTTTATCTCCCTGGTTCTGTCAGGCATCCATGTCTGTTCTGATCCTTTCCCCACTTGGTCTCACCCAAGGTTGCGGCTCCTGGAGCAGCTGAGCATCTTTGATTAGAAAGCAATGGATTTCTTGCTTGTGCTACAAATTCTCCTAGCTTTAAGCCTCTAACCTTCTAAATATTCCTTTATATGTGGTTCATAGTTCTGATACCATCCTCTGAGCCTGCTTGGTCCTGTATTCTGTGTTGTTGCTGATGGAGCTCCTTACTGCACTTCCACATGATCTGCCATCTGGATTGTTCTCTTTATAGGAATATTTTTAAAGTTTGAAGGCTTATAGCTAGTGGAACTTGTAGCGGAAGTTATAAACCACATACTTTAGGATCTATTGGCATGGCGCCAACAACTTGAGTGAGACCAAATGGAAAGAATAAGTGGGGGAGCAAGCAGACCCACCAAGGACTAACGTTGTGGTATCCTCAGAGCAAAGGTGGACAATATACTCCGTTTGATTTGGTTTTGTTCCAATTTTTTTTTTTTTTAACTGTTCATTGGCCTTTACATGTCTGCACACCTCCATGCTGGTGAATAGAGGTGGCACCTGAGCGAGTGCACACCCCCACCACTGGAGGTTCTTTCTAACACAAGTGCACACAGATAGTCTCAGCATTTAAAGTGATAGTCATCACTTAAACCCAGAAGAGTAAAAAGTCCACAGCAAGCAGTGAGATTTTTATTAATTGGGAAAAGGCCATATCAGGGGGTGTGGAGAGAGAGAGAGAGTGTAAAAATAAAACAGGCTGAAAATTTAAACCTGAGGTACACCATAACAATCAACAGTGGCATCTTGATTTTTTCAAGAGGTACCTTCAGGCAAGAAGCTGAAAGAGGATTTTAAAATCATACTCATATTAGGCTACACACATTTTTTTTCTTTTCTTCTCTCTCTCCTCTCCCATTTCTGTAATTATAAACAACAGTATCCATGTGGTTTTTTTCGCCCTTGTTATTTTGTTGTTGCTGCTTTGTTTTTTTTGGGGGGGGGTTTGCTGTTTTTTATTGCTTCTTTTACCTTTAGAAGGCTCTATGTCTCTCTACATTACCCAAGAAGAGACAGCAATTGATGTCATATAGTCAAGCTACAATCATAACATATAAAACACCACAATCCAGGCAAGAAACAATACCAAATGCCATGCACAAGGGAGGGAGACAACACCTGTGAAAGTTACTCTGAGTTAAGCAAAAAAAAAAAAAAAGTGAAAAAAGAAGCCCAACTACTGATTATGTCGGTTCCTGGAGGCAATCAGAAAGAATAAAAATGATCAAAATACACACTCAATTAAGAATTAAGGCCAAAGCAATCCACTAAATATGTCCAAGTAGCAAAAACAGATGACCATATTAGCACATGTCCAGAAAGTAGATAAAATGGCTGAGACCAATGAACTGAAGTTAGACATGGACTCCATGCTTGCAGGCGGCAGGTCTTGGAAATGCCTGAGAAGGAATTCAGAAAAATGATTATAAAATGTTTCAAAATATTTTACCATGAAGTTGAGAAAAATAAGGAAGAAGTCGGGAAAGCACTACAGGAACGGTCAAATAAGATAGATAAAACATTGGAAACAATTCAAAACCTATCTATAGAGGACCAAATGGTCAATAATAGAATATCTGAAATATACAATACACTGAAAAAGCAAAGGAGTATAATAGAAGAGATGGAAGGCAGAACTAATGAGCAGGATGACAAATTTCTGAATACTACTAAGATAGACCAGAAAGCATAAAAAAGAATAAAAACAGCCGAAGAAGGTTTAAGTCACCTGTTGAGAATTATCAGCATTCTGGAACAGGAAGAATCACACAAGTCCACAGAGGAGATAGTTGAAGAGCTGATAGAAGAAAATATCTCTAACATTCTAAAAAGTGAAAAGATAAGCATTCAAGAAGTTCAACAAACCCCAGGAAGCATAGACCCTAAAAAAAAAAAAAAAAAAAAATCACTGAGACATGTCATAATTAAACTTTCCAAAATCAAAGATAAGGAGATAATCCTGAAAGCAGCTACGGAAAACAGAAGTGTTACATACAAAGATAACCAAGTCAGATTAAGATCAGATTATTCAGCAGAAATTATGCAGAAAAGAAGATAATGGGGAGATATGTAAAAAACCCTGAAAGAAAAATAAACTATCAGCCAAAAATACTTAATCGAGTAAAGTTATCAATGAAATAAGTCGGTATAATCAAAACATTCCAGGATAAACAGAAGTTAAGGGATTTTGCCAAAACTAACGCTGCACTACAAAACACCCTAAAGAGAGTTCTGTGGACTGAGAACCAAAAAGAACAGACAACAACCAGAGATTGACATACATGGCAAAACCTTGCAGAACTAAATTTACAGCTGGAAGAGTTGAGAACATAACTAAAAGATAAGAACAAATTCAGAGAATCTGGGACATCCGTCTATGACCAAAACAATTACAGTGTAAAACAAGGTAAACACATAGGTACAGAGATCTAGATGGTAAGAAGTTCAGATGGATTACAAGATAAAACAGACTCCACTAAATAGAGGGAAAATTTAGTTAATGGAATATAAAGTAACCTCAAAAAAATTAACAATTCACTACATACCCAGAAAATCAAAACACAACAAGAATATGGAAACATTTAAAATATGAGAAAATTCACAAGAATTAAGGCAAATCCATGAACTCAGCACAGAAAGACATACAGACCAAAGAAAGCAGCAACACCACAAAAAACAAACATAATGGCAGCAGCTAATACATACATATTGATAATTACACTGAAAGTAAATTTATTGAATGCACCAGATACGAGGCGGAGGGTGGCTGAATGGATAAGTAAACAAGATCCTTCAATATGCTGTCTGTAGGAGACACATCCCACACACAGAGACAAAAACAGATTAAAAGTCAAAGGATGGAAAGAAAAAACCATAATAAGCCAATTGCAGTAAAAAACATACAGGTGTGGCAGTAGTAATCGCTGATAAAATAAACTTTAAGGCAAAAAACTTATAATAGATAAAGATGGTCGTTATCTCATGATTAAAGGGACAATTGAACAAGATGACATAACCGTAATAAATTGCTATGATCCCAATGAAAGAGCTCCAAACTTATAAAGCAAACTCTAATAGATTTAAAGAAAGAAATAGATTAGTCTGCAATAATAGTGGGTGATTTTAATACACCACTTTCAAAAATGGATAGAACAACCAGAAAGAAACTTGACAAAGACACAGGAAAACAAAATAACACACAGCCAACTAGAACTTGGAGATGTGTAAAGAGCACTCAATGCCAAAACATCACAATACGCATTCTTTTCCAGTGCAAAATGGAACATTCTCCAGAATAGACCATGTCTTAGGCCACAAAACAAATCTTTATGAATTTACAAATATCAAAATACTACAAAGCATCTTCTCAGACCACAGTGCTATCAAATTAGTAATCAAGGACCAAGGAAATCAAGTCAAATACATGGAAATTGAATAACACCTTGTTAACAAGCAACTGGGTAGTAGAAGATATTAAATGTGAAGTCACAAAGTTCCTAGAAACAAATGATAATGAAAACATAACATATCAAAATCTTTGGGACACAGCGAAAGCAGTGTTGAGAGGACAATTTATTGCAATAAACGCACACATCTAAAAAGAAGAAAGAACCAAAACTAACGAATTAACACAGCATCTACAACAATTAGAAACAGATTAACAGAGGGAACCCACAACAACCAAAAGAAAATAAATAATAACGATTAGCACAGAAATAAATGAGATACAAAATACAAAAACTATAGAAGGAATCAACAGGACAAGAAGCTGGTTCTTTGAAAGGATTAACAAAATTGACAGACTATTGGCAAATTTAACAAAAGAAAAGACGGAGAAGACACAAATTGTTGCAGACAGTGTAAACCTGGTCAGAAGTTCGAGGCCCACAGGGCCTGAGTATTGCAGGCCGCAGGCTCTAAGGAACAGATTCTAGCTATCTGGCAGGCATAGTAAATTGTTTTTCATCTTAGTGTCCAGTTATGTTTTATTAATTGCAGACATGGAGCCCTTGATATCCACAGATAAATGTAATATTTTCCTAAAAGCAAAGACTGTAAAATTCCAAACAGGCAAAGTTTTTCCCTCAGAGAATTCATTCAAAGTAAATTGGGTGGCTCCCCCAGTCTCTGTTCTAAGGACAATAGGAATGCCCTCCCTAAAGTGTTTCCAGGTGTAACCCATACACCCAGGTGTCTCTTTTCCTGAAGAACCTGGGCTGGGCAGCTGACACAATGGGAATTCTCCTTTTCCTCTCCCCATTTGAGGCTAGGTGCTAAAAGGTATGTTAATTAAGCTTGAGAAAACAAGTTGCGCTCCTGAGATTCGAACCTGCAAAGTATGATGTAAAGTTGTCTGAATGTCTTTAAAAGTAAGATTGACAGCTGTACCTTGTCTTAGTCCCTCCTAGCTTTGTGTAAAGTACCTCCCTTAAATAAAACGAAGGCGCAGAACGAATCCAGGTGCATTACGACCGGCAAGGCGTGCGTTACAGCATGCAGGGGGCTCAGTCTAGCATTGCAACCATACTGCCTGTTTATCCAAGATGTTTACTATGCAGGATATTATGGCCTTCATGGTTGAGATGTTTGCAATGCAGGATCTGCCTCATGCCAATCCAGCATCCACCCTGGTTTCAGGGTGTCTCTTTGTCTCTCTCTCTTTGTGTCTCTGTGTCTCTTTTGCTATCCCTGTCGCCGTCAGGTATCCCCTCCTCGTGAACCAAGTTCCTATGTCGAGGCCAGTCCCTGGCAACAAATAACATGCATAAGAAACAACATGGGTGATGTCAAAATGTAACGAAGTGAAATCAAAAGTACGAGTTGTGCCCCAACAAATTTGAAAACTTAGAAGAGATGGATACATTTTTAGATAAACAGGACCTACCTAAACTTAACACACAGTGAAGTAGAAAACCTAAACAAGTAGAACACCGTACCAAGAGTAGAAATTGATCAAGTCACCAAAAAATTTCCAACCAAAAATAGTACAGGCCTAGATGGTTTCACTGGTGAGTTCTACCAAACATTCAGGGAAGAGCTGTCACCAATTTGACCCAATTATACCAGAAAATAGAGGAGAATGGAAAACTTCCTAATACATTTTATGAAGCAAGCATAACCCTAATAACAAAACCAAGAAAGATTATCAGTGAGAAAGAAAATTATAGACCAATATGCCTCATGAACAGAGATGCAAAAATTCTCAGCAAAATCCTAGCCAACAGAATCAAGCAACATATCAAAAAGATAATACAGCCTAATCAAGTGGGATTCATATCAGAGATGCAAGGATTGTTCAACATTAGAAAAATGATCAACGTTATCTACCACATAAATAAGAAAAAAACACACAAAAAACCACCTGATCATATCGATTGATACAGAAAAGGCATTTGACAAATTCCAACGTCAATTCCTGATAAAAACACTAAACAAAGCAGGAATTGAAGGAAAATTCCTAAGCATAATTAGGAGCATAGACACAAAACCAACAGCATGCATTAGCTCAATGTAGAGAAACTGAAAACCTTCCCTCTGCAAACAGGAACCAGATAATGATGCCCTTTGTCACTTGTTGTTGTTGTCAGGTGCCATTAAGTCGTAACCGACTCATAGCGACCCCATGCACAGCAGAACGAAACAATGTCCGATCCTGGGCCAACCTCACTACCTCTGCCACACTTGAGTCCATCAATGATGCCACCTGGCCAATCCATCTCATTAGAGGTCTTCCTCTTTTTCTCTGACCTTCCACCTTACCCAGCATGACATCCTTCTCCAACGATTGTTTCCTCCA
>NW_006408762.1:3288520-3295252 GCF_000296735.1 Chrysochloris asiatica | reverse complement strand
ATTTAAAACACTGGTGGCATAGCCCTCAGAATCACAGCAACTCAAACCACCACAGCACGACAGACAGACAAGTGGTGGCCGTTTGGTTTTATGTCTACTACTCCTATTCAATATCGTGCTGGAAGTCTTAGCAAGAGCTATTCAGAAAGACAGGGAAAATAAGGCATCCAAATTGGCAAAGAGGAAGTAAAACTCTATTTGCAGATGATATTATCCTGTACATAGAAAACCCAAAATATTCAATAAAAAAGCTACTAGACCTCATAGGAAGATTCAGCAAAGTGGCAGAGTATAAAATCAACATACAAAATCAGTTGTATTCCTCTATATCAAAAACTACAACATTGAAAGGGACATTAGGAAAGCAATACAATTTACAATAGGCACCCAAAGGATGAAATATCTAGAAATAAATGTAAACAGAGAAACAAAGGACTTATACAAAGAAAAATACAGAACACTACTACAATAAACCAAAAGAGACCTTCAAAAATGGAAGAACATAGCATGCTCCTGGATAGGGAGAGTTAACATTGTGAAAATGTCAATACTATCCAAAGCAATTTACACATATAAGGAAATCCCAATCAAGATTCCAAAAACATTCTTCAGAGAGATGGAAAAAATAATTACAAACTTTATATAGAAAGGAAAGAGACTCAGGATAAGGAAAACACTGCTTAAGAAGAAGAATAAGGTTGGAGGCCTCTCACTCCCTGACTTCAAAATTTACTAAATGGCTACAGTGGTCAAAACAACTTGGTACTGGTACAATGAAAGATGAATAGACCATAGGAACAGAATCAAGAAACCAGAAATTAACCCATCTACATACAGCCAAGTGATTTTTGACAAAAACATCAAAATATACCGCATGGGGAGGGGATAGTCTCTTCAACAGATGGTGCTGGCAGAACTAGAAAATGATTTGCAAAAGACTGAAACAAGACCTTCACTTCATGCCTTATACAAAAACCAACTCAACATGCATTAAAGACCTAAATGTGAATCCGAAATCTATGAAGGCCATCAATAAAAAAATAGGGACACATGTGAGGGCACCAATTCAGGAAATATGCAGATTACCAAACATTTTGAAAACTACAAAAACAAAAGTAGACAAAATAGATGAGTCGGACATACTAAAAATTTAAAACTTATGTGCATCAAAAGACTTCACCAGAAGAGTAAAAAGGGAACCAACAGAATGGGAAAAACTTTTGCAATGACACATAAGACAAGGGATTTATTTCTAAAATATATAGTAAACTACAACACCTCTACAAGCAAAAGACAAATAACCCAATTGAAAAATGGGCACAGAGCATGAACAGACACTTCACTAAGGAGGAGATCCAGGAAGCCAACAAATATATGAAAAAATGTTCATGATCACTAGCCACTAGAGAGATGCAAATCAAAACAACAAGATATCATCTCACACCAGCAACAACAACAAAGATCAAAAAAGTAGAGGACAATAAATGCTGGTGGGGATGTCGAGAGACTGGGATGCTCCAGCATTGCTGGTGGGACTGCAAAATAGTCCAACCTCTCTGAAAAACAATATGGCACTTCTTCAGAAGGTTGGAAATAGAAATAACTTATGATTCAGCAATTCCTCTACTTGGTATTTACCCACAAAAAATACGAGCCATACACGAGTAGATACATGCACACCAATGTTCATAACAACAGTATTTACAATAGCAAAAAGATGGAGGCAGCCTAATTGCCAATAAATTGAAGAATGGATAATCAAACTGTGGCACATACACACAATGCAATACTATGCAATCTTAAAGAATAACAAGGAGGCTGCAAGCCACTGCATAACGTGGATGAACCTTGAGGTCATTATGTTGTGTGAAATTAGTCAGTAACAAAATGAGAAATACTGGATAGGACCACTAATGTAAAAGATTAAGAAAAAAGAATCCATACTAAAGGGGGGTGGATTATTTGCTGGCTACTGGGATGTGAGGGGTGGGGTGAGAGGAGGGTGGGGAAGGTGGAGCACTGGGTAGGGAATAGACACAGGATAGTTTGGGTGCTAGGAAGGAGGGCAATATACAAGGGTGAGGGGAAAGGAAGAACAAAGTGGGTAGGAGATCAATTAGGCAGGTTTGCATGGGCTAAGTGTGACAGGTAAATAATGATATATGCACAACCTGTTACAAACTTTATATGAAAAGGAAAGATCCATAGGATAAGCAAAGCACTGCTTAAGAAGTCGAACAAAGTTGGAAGCTTCTCACTCCCAGTTTTCAAAATTTACTACTTGGCTACAGTGATCAAAACAGCCTGATACTGGTACAGTGGGAAAGAATTAAGAATTCAGAAATAACCCATCCACCTATAGCTAACTGATATTTGACAACAGGCCTAACTAAGTTTCATGGGGAAGACATAGTCTCTTCAACAGATGGAGCTGGCAGAATTGCAAAAGATTGAAATGAGATGTTTACCTCACACCATATTAACAAAACAACACAACATACATTAAAGATTTAAATGTGAATCCCAAATTTATTAAGATCACCAATGAAAAAAAAAATAGAAGTAATTTAAAGGCTCTAATACACTGCATTCATAGACTACCAAACATTCGGAAAATCACACAAACAAAAGAAAACAAAATAGACGATTGGGACATACTAAAAATTAGAAACTTATGTGCATCAAAAACTTCAACAAAAGAGTAAAAAGGGAGCCCACAGAATGGGAAAACACCTTTTGCAATGACATATCAGACAAGGGACTTATTTCCAAAATATACAGGAAACTACAATACCTCTACAAGATAAAGACACAAAATCCAATAAAAAAAAAAATGGGCACAGGACATTAACAGACCCTACAACAAGGAAGACATTCTGACAGCCAACAAACATATGAAGAAATGTTCACAGTCATTAGCCATTAGAGAGATGCAAATCAAAACAACAATGAGATATAATCTCACACCACTAATAACAGCAAAATTCAAAAAAGCAGAGGATAATAAATGCTGGCAATGATGTGAAGAGACTGGGACACTCCTACATTGCTGTTGGGATTGCAAAATGGTCCAACCACTTTGGAAAACAGTGTCGTGCTTCCTTAGAAAGTTGGAAATAGAAATACCTTATGTTCCAGCAATTCCTGTATATGGTATATATCCATCCACAAGAAATATGAGCCATAACATGAGTAGATATATGCACACCAATGTTCATAGCAATATTATTCACAACAGCAAACTAATGGAGATGGTCTAAGTGACCATAAATGGAAAAATGGATAAACAAACTGTGATATATACACACAATGGAGTACGATGCTACCTTGAAGAATATCAAGGAAAATGTAAACCATCACATAACCTGGATGAACCTTGAGGACATTACGCTGAGTAAAATTAGTCAGTCACTGAAGGGAAAATATTGCATAAGACTGTTATTTTAAAAGCTTAAGAAAAGATACCCACACTGAAGGAAAGAAAAATGTAAAAAGGAAAAATTCTTTCTTCGTTATCCATGGATTCGGGGGTGGGAAGAGGGAGGGGACGGTAAAGCACAGGGGATAGACACATCACAGTTCAGGTGTTGTGGTAGCACAAGAAGGGGGAGAGAGGCAGAAGAACAAGGCATATAGGAGAACACTTAGGCAGGTTTGTATAGGCTAAATAGGACAGAGGTAAATAGTGATGAGTGCTCAACCCTGGGGAAAAAAAGGTTCTGGGATACAGGGATTGAGGTTAAGTCTGAATGGGTAAAAGAGGGACAGTGATGTTAAAATGCCATCACAGTACGACAAACTGACAGACAAATGGTGGCAATAGCCATTAGAGAGATGCAAGTCAAAACAACAGTGTGATATCATTTAACACCAGCAATAACAACGAATTCAAAAAAGCAGAGGGCAATAAATGCCGGGGAGGATGTGGAGAGACTGGGATGCTCCTATGTTGCTGGTGAGAATGTAAAATGGTCCCACCACTCTGGAAAACAGCATTGTACTTCCTCAGAAATTTGAAAATAGAAATACCTTATGATCCAGCAATTCTTCTTCTTGGTATATATCCACAAGAAAAATGAGACATAACATGATAGATATAAGCACACCAATGTTCATAGCAGCACCATTAACAATAGCTCATCAATGCTCATTAATGGAAAAATGGATACACAAACTTTGGTGCATAAACAGAAAGGAATATTATGCTGCCTTGAAGAATAACAAGGAAGCTGCATGCCACCACATAACATGGATGAACCTTCAGGACATTATGCTGAGAGAAAACAAAAGAACAAATATTTCATAAGACCATTATTGTAAAATTGTAAGAAAAGATACCCATACTAAAAGGGAGGGAAATCTATGTTGGTTACCAGTGGGGGTTGTGGAGGTGGAAGGAGGGGATGGTAGAGCACACATCATAGTTCGGGAGTTGGGGAAGCTATACACAAGAAGACGGAGGGGGTGTAAGAAAAAAGTAGATAAGGGAACACTGAGACAGATTTGCATGGACTAAATGGGATAGAGTTAAATAGTGATGTATGCTCAGCCATGGAACAACAGGATTCTGTGATACAGGAATCTAGGCATAATTTGATGAGGGGAAATAATGTTAAAATGTTTCACTATCTTATGAATATTGGTTTTCCTTGCTTACTATTGTAAAACAGACACAGAATACTCAGGTAGAAGCTCAGTACTTGCATCCTCTAGTGCCATACCCACCTCCCTCCAACAGTGCCCATAATTCTCACCAAATAGCTATTGGCTACAATTTCTGGGTTATATTACAAAATTGTTTAAAACAAAGTCCATGATCAAATTTTGTAAAAAGCTAGTATCACAAATTTAGAAAATAATGACAACAATAATTAGGAAAATGAGAAGTTATTTCTCTCTCCGCAATCTGTCATTTATCTTTGTACCTTCCTTTTATTCTCCCTTATTTATATAAACTGCTTCTATATCTTAGGAACACAAATGTATATAATTACTGTGCCAAACATGTCAAAAATTGCTGATAAGATCTCCTCGTATTTTAGAGTTTTCTCCTTATCCATTCCCCTGAATCATTTTAATGATTTTCAGATTTTTCATAACTATTTTGCCTATCCAGTTCACAAAACTAACTCACAGTAAGAACCTCCTATAATTTACATTACATCTTTAGCATAATTCAAAATAGTTGCAAAATGGCAACCTGAGTTCTGGAGACATCTATTTTATTTATTAGAACTGAGCTGAAGATACAAGTTGACACTATCAAATGAGTCTTTCAAATGATAAAGGAAAACTTTGCAATTTCTGTATTTAGAATGGGGTTATTGCCCTCATTCCTAGCTAAAAGATGATGATTACTATAAGACAACAGATGTAAATGACAAAGACATAACACCAGGGAAGTAAATCTCAAGAAGGGACCCCAGAATCCTCAGGACTGTTAATGTGTTGTTTATTTTTGCCTCAAAGATAAGCATAGTTTCTCTTCCTGTGCTTTGTATCCTCAATATTAAATTCTGAGTATTGGATAAGAATGATGTTTCAGGGAATGATACACAGCTACGGATAAGAATGGAATTTGTCACTTAGTGGTGAATATATTTTCAAGGTCTTTAATAAAATGATGCTTTTTCATTGATCTAAAACAAGGGGAACAGAGATATTAATTGAAGCAGTAGTATAAATTTTAAATGATTATATTGCAGTGATACTTGAAAATTAAAACAACTTTCTAAAATGTGTGTGTGTGTGTGGGGGAAATTAGCAAGTTATTCACTGGTGAGACATCAAGGCAAACAATAAAGTCCTTCAGAACAAACCCCACTCCAAGACTGAAACTCAATGGGAAAACATGAGCAGGAATGTAAACTTGCTGGCAAGCATGTTGGTCTACTGGTGAGTGTAAGAGGGGTAAATGCAGCAGTGAAGAAATGGGCTAAGTTCAACCATGTTCCATAGATTCCTGTTGACCCAGAGATGAGAGAGAGAAAAGGAAGGACTGGTGGGTCCAAAATGTGGTGAGACCTGGGGACTCCTGAGACTTTGGACAAGGACAAGCCATGGAGGACTAGAGATGAGAGTGAAGCATCCAGCTGGTATGAAGTGATGGGAGACACACAAGAACACCCAAACTTGAAGATAGAATCCATTTGACATAGCCTTGATGGCTTGATAATCAGAACTCTACTAGGGGAAGATAAAAACAAAAAACAAACCTATTTTTGATGAAGGAAACCAGTGTAAATTGCTACAATTTGATGAACTTGACCTATACTTATGGATGTAGTAGCTCAAGGTACCAACTGAGAGGGAAGGAGTCTTCACATCAAGTATCAGTCCTGCAGGTAGATAGGGATAGGCAACTTAGATACTGGCTACTTAAAATGAGGGGGTGATGGAGGCATGAAGTGACTGCTTACAATTTTCAAGAGGAAGTTTAGTTTAAGAGTGTGTGGGGGACAAGAAAAACGAGCGACAACACCAGAAGACATATGCACACCAATGTTCATAGCAGCACAATTTACAGTAACAAAAAGATGGAGACAGCCAAAGTGCCCATCAACTGAAGAATTGATAAACAAACTGTGGTACACACACGCAATAGAATATTATGCTACCTTGAAGAATAACAAGGAAGCGGCAAGCCACCGCATAACATGGATGAACCTTGAGGACATTATGCTGAGTGAAACTAGTCAGTCACAAAAAGAGAAACACTGAATAGGACCACTA
>NW_006408762.1:3271663-3288420 GCF_000296735.1 Chrysochloris asiatica | reverse complement strand
TAGTCAGTCACAAAAAGAGAAATACTGCATAGGACCACTATTGTAAAGGACTAAGAAAAAGAAACCATACTAAAGGGGGGTAGGGAGAATTCTTTGTTGATTGCTGGGAAGTTGGTGGTGGGTGATGGGAGGGAAGGGAAGGTGGAGCACAGGGCAGGGATTAGACACAGGAAAGTTTGGGTGCTGGGGAGGGGGCAATATGCAAGAAGGAAGAGGGAAATGGAAGAACAAAGCAGATGGGAGAACAATTAGGCATGTTTGAATGGGCTAAGTGGGACAGAGATAAAGAATGATGTATGCACAACCTTAGAACTACAGGGCTCTGGGATACAGAGATTGAGTCATGGATGGAAAGGGGAAAAGGGGGGAATAATGTTAAGATGTTTGGCTGTGTTTTGAATCTTGGTCTTCCTTGCATTTTAATATAAAATAGACACTGGAGGGGGAGAGAAAGGAATAGTCAGAAAGATCACCATAGAAATCTTGTAAGTCCGTCTTCTGCCTATAACGGATTGGAATACCTAAAATGGGGCTACAACGTGCCCAGTGAAGGAGGCTTCCTGCGGAGCCTTTGGAATACATAAGACAATAGTTAGAAGCCTGAACCACATCCAGATCTCCAGAGATGGGAAATTTCCACTTGAAATGACGAGCAGACCAGCCTGTAGAGGCTAGAAGAACAGAAGATACTTCTTGAAAGAAAGACCTACAGGAAAATGCAAAACAATAGAGGCAGATGGACTGTTACTATGAGAAAAAACACGTTGCTTGCCCAGGAAACATCAAGACAAGTGTTCGAGTCCCCTCAGTGCAAACCCCCTCAGTGCAAACCTCAGTGCAAACTAAGACTCAGTGGAAATACATGCTCTGATTGGTGACCACACACATCACCAATAGGGGGAAGAGAGGTAAAAGCAGCAATGAAGCATCAAGCTAAGCCCTACAATGTTCAGTGGGCTTCTGTGGACCCGGGTGGAGACCTGGTTGGCCAGCAGTAAGGGGAGACCTAGGGACTCTTGGGTCCAGAGTCAGTGGCGTGGCCACAGAGGACTAGAGTGGAGAGTGAAGCTACCAGCAGATAGGAAGAGAGGGCATATGCACAAAAACACCCACACTTGCAGATGGTACCCATTTGACCTGGCTCTGATGACTGGATGATCAGAGCTCAACCAGGAGAAGAAATAAGAGGAAAAAAAGAGTAATCTGATACATTTTGATGAACTTGACCTACACCTATGGATGCAGTAACTCAAAAGAGGGAACAAATCCTTACAGCAAGAATCATTCCCACCCCTCCACACACAGAGTAGACAGAGATGGGCAACTTGGACATTGGCTACCCAAAATGGGGGTGGGGGGCTACAAAGGCAAGAAGTGACTGGCTTACAAGCTTTCAAGAGGGGACCTACAGCCAGGGGGCCTGGAGGAAGGCAGAATCTCCAGTGAGTACTATCCAATCTGTCTAGGCAGAGCTGATGAAATGAAACACAGAGGGTCACTTGTGATACAATAGTGAATAATTGTTATCAGGACTGATTGCGAGGGTTGGAAATGTAAAGGTAGATGTTTTATAGCAAGGAAGGGAGTGATTAACTCTCCATTCTAGGAGCAGAGATCTCTAGGACCATCAACGGAGAAGAGCCGAGAGCGGGACCCTACCCAGAGAAGCAGCGAGGCCCAAGATAGAGTCAGAGATGATGACGTGGAATGATGAAGCGGCTGGGGACTTTGGATCCAGAGAGGGAGAGGGACTCTGTGCTGAAGACTGGGGGGTGGGGGGAGAGTAGGTGGCGGGTTTGTAGGGTATAACCTTTGGTCGGTTGATGATGCATGGAGGGGATTAGAACCATGGCAATGAAACAATATACGATAGAATGATTGTAAAATTAAAGTTCTCTCATGTAAACTTTCATAGAATTCACAAATAAACATTAAAAAAAAAAAGTGTGATGGGGAAGGTAGAGTCTCCATTGAATAGTTCTCATCTTGTCTAGAAGGTCTGGTGAAAGGAGATGGGGATAGAATTCTTGTGATTCATTAGTGAGTAATTGCGTCTGTCACAACTTTTAAGGTAGCGGTTTTGTAACAAAACCTGGGGAAGTAGTTAATCTTACAGTCCAGAAGTAGGGGACCCTAGGACTATCAAGGGAGAAGAGCACAGGTGGAATGCGGGACCCTGTTCAGAGAAGCAGCAACACCAGAGATGGAGACAGAGATAAGGACATGGACAGAGGGAGCAGCTGATGACTCTGGACTCCTGGAAGTGAAAGACTGAGTGCTGGAGGTCGGGAGGCAGGCTCGCAGAATGTGCCCTTTATTTTTAAAATTATTATAAATTCTTGAGTGTTTTTGTGTACATACAAGTCCCCCAACAAAACAAAACAAAACAGAGGGAATGGAAGCAAATACTGTTGAATGACAATGCATGGAAGAGATTGTGATCATTATAATGAAACGATGGTATAAAGCTGATGTTCTCCCATGTAAACTATCACTCAGTTCACAATAAATCTTTAAAAAATTTAAAACACGTACAAATTGTTAAAATCAATTTTTGTTTCTACTTTTATAAAATAATAAAACTCTTAATAATTACTAACACACTTATTCAATAAAAACTTCTAAACTTTCATAAGAAAAGCACAATTTGTGACATTTCAAATTGGTCTACTACCATGTTTCTACCACCAAGCTGTTTTTTGATGATCTTGAACACCAGCAGCCTCACAAATACATTAGTTGTGAAAATCAACAAACCAGATTTGGAGCAAAAAAAAAAAAAAAATCCTTCCTTCAGCACATTATCACTATTTTTACCATATTGTAGGTCCCTGGAAAAATACATTTGCAGGAATTACTATTTGACTTCATTCATGCTCATGCAATAGGAAACTTATATCCAAAAACATTCAATAGAAATTACATAACGTTACAGCTGCCTGAATATCAACATCAGTTGGGTCAAACAGTATCCTAGCCCAAACCTTGAAAGGATAAAGTAGAGTGTATGGTGATCACATAAGTCACTGAAAAGTTCCAACAGATTCCTGAAAATTTAGAGGGAAATGAATATGTGGAAGAATATATGTATGCCCCAGAAACACCTGAGAATGCTCTAATTCTCCTTAGTCACTGGCATTTTAAACAAGAAGTGAAGCTAAGCCAGACTTTAAACTGTTATGGTATGTAAGGCATTTTGGCTAGGAGGGCAAGAGACAAACTAGGAGACAGAGAAGGCCAGTGGGTTGGACATTGTGACTTTTCCATCATAGGCAATAGCAGAAACTTGATGTTCTTCATGAAACCTCTTCTGACACCTGTATGTACCTCTCTGAGTATAGAAAGGCTCATCTGTTTGGTTCTGCTGGCCATTCCTGGTTCCTGTCCTAAAAGTTGGGACATCCACCTGCCTTGAGATTGGTTTTAGCTTCCAGGTATCCAGGTCCCATTGCTTGATGCTTCATGGTCTTTTTTTGTAAAAAAAAAAATAATAATAATTGTTTATGTATTTATTGAAAAAAAAATTATTGTTAATCATGTGAAAGTTTGCAGAGCAATTTTCCATTCAACAGTTAATACACATTTTGTTTTATTTCACTGATTGCAATCCCCAAGTGTAATTTCACTTATTCAGTTTCTTCTGTATTTCCGGTTTCCATTCTTCCTTCTTTTCTAACACTTCTGAAATACAAATGTTTGATTTTTCTAAGGTGTTCTCATCTCACTAGTGTTATTGTTTCCCTTATAGACTTATTTTTTCAGTATGTATGATCAGCAAATAATCCTAGATGCTGAAGTATATGAAAATGAACATGACATCAGGATTAAAGGAAGAATCATTAACAACTTGAAATATGTAGGTGATGAAACTTTGCTTGCTGTAAGGAATGAGGACTTGAAATACTGATAAAGATTTTTTAAAAAAAATGCCTACAGCTTTAAGTACAGATTGAATTTCACTGTAGACAAAATATAAATCCTCACAACTGACCAAAAAAATGTCATGATAAATAGAGATAAGATTGAAGTTGTCAAATACTTCAGTTAGCTTGGACCCACACTCAATGCTCATGGAATCAGAAGCCAAGAAATTAAATGATGTGTTTCAAAGCTGCTGCAAAAGATTTCTTAAAAATAATAAAGAGCAAAGATGTGAGTTTGAGGATTAAGGTGTACCTGACCCAAGTCATGATATTTTCATTTACCTCATATACATGTGAAATATGGACAATGCATAAGAAGGATGGAGAAGAATCAATGCATTTGGATTGTGGTATTGTTGAAAATACTGAATGTACCATGGATTACCATGACAAACAAATTTGTATTGGAAAAAATGTAGCCAGAATGTTTATTAGCAGTGAGGAGGGCAAAACTTTGTCTCTTGGATTAGAACAAATTGTCAGGCGGCACTAGTACTTGGAGAAGTAAATGATGCTTGGTAAAAGACAAGGAAAATGACAAAAATTCCTTGAAAGAAATATTTGGTGATCTCCTAAAGAAAAATCAGCCATTGAAAAACCTATGGGGCCCAGTTCTGCTCTGAAACATATGGGGTAATCATGAGTTGGAACCAAGTACAAGATTGGTGATTCTTTCACTTAGCATGACATTTAAAAACATTTTTCTATGTTGTTTGGTATAAGAGTACTTCATTCCTTTTTATTGCTGAGAAGTACTCCATTTACCTGCTGTTAGATATTTCATCTATTTCCTGTTCTTGCATATTACAAGGAAAGTTGTTATGAACATTTGAGTTATACTATATTTATAGCGCTGTAAGATAAGCACTGGACTGTTAACCGCAAGTTTGGTTAGTGCACTAGCAGTCCCTCATAAACCCTAAACAGGATCACTGTGAGTCAGAACCAACTCGCTGGCACTTACCAAGCAAAGCAAAATAGATGTTTACTTCTATCTTTGACGGTTCCTTCTCTCTTTCCTTGTAGTTTCTCTTTGCCATGTCCACCCTTAAATTATATATATTTATATAAATATGCATATATTTATATTCTTTAGTTATATCCTAAGTTCAAAATTATTCTTACTCTCTAAATTTTACTTTGTTCTATTTTCACCATTGCAGTTCCTGTCTATGTTAGTATGGTGATCACTTAAAACCTATGCCTTTCCTGGATAAAGTCTATTCATTCATATAAAACCATTTAAAGTGTCAGCTCCTCCAGGAAGTCTTCGTTGATATTCTAACTTGGTCAGGGGAATTCTTTCATTTTTCCAAAATAACCTGTTTGAATAGCCATCATTGTCCTTTGCTATATTTCCTGTAAATTAAAAATACTTATGGGCTTGTCTTCCCAACTAGGTGGCAAGCTATCTGAGAATAAAATCTAGGTTCATTTGTCTTTGCATTTTCTATGACTAGTATAGTGCCTGCTGACAATAGGTGATTAATAAATATCTATCTGGGGGAATCAAAGGATAGTGTGTTCTGCTCCTAAGGAATTTGGAATAAGAAAAATAATATCCATGCCATTCCCTAATATTTATGGTCTGGTCATTGAGAAAGACCAATCCTTGGAGAAGGAAACGATGCTTGGTAAAGTGAAGTGTTGGCAAAAAAGAAGATCCTCAACGGGATGTGTTACTACAATGAAAGCAGCAATGGTCTTAAATATAGCAATAATTGTGAGGATAGCACAGGACCACGCAGTTTAATTCTGTTGTGCATGTTGTTGTTGTTGTTGTTAAGTGCCATCGAGTCGGGTCCGACCCATAGCGACCCTGTACAGGGTTTCCGAGGGTGTAAATCTTTACGGGAGTAGAAAGCCTCATCTTTCTCCCGTGGAGCGGCTGGTAGTTTCGAACTGCTGACCTTAAGGTTCGCAGCCCGATTCGTAACCACTACGCTACCAGAGCTCCTTCGCTATATATAGAATCAACTCAAAGACACCAAACAACAACTATCAGATTTGGGAGTTTGTAAGTCATGATCCATTCAGCTCTGGATGGATTTATAATTTTTATTCCCAGCAATGCAATGCGCTGTCTCTCAATAGACACTGGGCTTAGTTGGCTAAAAGTATTAAGTGCTATTCCTACTACTATTTATTTTTTCAGCTCCAAAATCCATTCCTTCCTACCTCAAATCTTATTGAATCTTCTCTTGTGAGTTAAGACCTATATTTGGCACTGGGGACATTAAGATGAATAAGATACAGTCCTTATACCAATGCAACTTTCAGTTCTGTTTTGTTTTCTTTCTAAGTTTCATTTATTTTGTTATTGTTGTTGAGACTGCACACAGCAAAACATACTGCAATTCAGCAGTTTCTCTGTGTACAATTGAGTGACACTGAGTCCATTCTTCAAGTTGCACAGCCATTCTCAACTTCCTTTTTAAGTTGTTACACCATATTTAACATATACTTACTGCCCTCTAATGTTCCTATCTAATCCTTTGAGTTGCTATTGTAAATTTAATTTCACATAGATCTTTTTAAAAAGCACAATGATCAAGGAAGACATTTTTCATTCATTCACTATCGTTCGGTTTAAAGATGACTTCAAAGGATATTTTTGGCTTAAGGTTTAAAGATTATCTTAGGGAAATAGTTTCAGGGATTCATCCAGGCTACATGGCTCCAGAAAGTCTAAAGTCAACTAGAATTTAAATTTTTGTTCTATATTGCCGAACCCCCCAATTTGATCAAAATGTTCAGTAATGGTAGTTGGGCACCAATTAGTTGTTCTCGTCTCATGGCAAAGGAGGCAGTTATTCATGGAGGTTAGTAGCCACATATTCCATATCCTTGTTTTAGTCTTGACTCTCTTTCTTCTTTTGTTGCTGGTGGTAAATATAAACCAGTTGTGCCTTTCATGGCTGCTTGAAAGCTGTTTTCTTTAATATTTTGATGCCACCTTTCCCTTTACATTTGAACCTTGATTAAAATGGCAATAAAATTGTGATACAATTTCAAATTAAATATTGCTATGAGATGAATTGATGTTTTTGAGTAATGCGGTTGGCAAAGAACATCAAAATTACTATGGACACTGAAAAGAAGCAACAAAACTCTTTTGTAATAAGTACAGCCAGGATGTTCCTAAGAAGTGCCTATATCTCATATACTTTGGACATGTCATCAGGATGAACCAGTCTCTGGGAAATAACATAATGCTTGGAAAAGTAGAGGGTCAGTGAAAATGAGGAAGACTCTCAATTAAATGGATTTATACAGTGGCATCAACAATGGGCTCAAATATAGCAGTGATAGTGAGGATGGTTCAGAAAAGGGCAGTGTTTATTTATGTTTTTTGGAATCGACTTGAAGGTATGTAACAACTAAAAATAACACCAACATAAGATGAAAATAACAAAAGTATTTTAGAAAAATTACCTAAACAGCATAACTGACATTGTTTCCCTTTTTATAAGTATAATGCTTTATTGTATATGCATCTAAAGTGATGGTGGTTGTGGTGTTCTGTGGAGTGGGTTCTATATAGGATTTCCAAAGCTGTAAGTCTTTCTGGGAGTACAAAGTCTCATCTACCTCCCATGAATGTCTGGTAGTTTCAGATTGTTGACCTTGAGGTTAGCAGTCCATCTCGTAACCACTACATTACCAGAGCTCATTATGCACTTGTTATTTTTAGCATTTCAGCTTGAGAAATGCTGGGGTGTTCTTGCCTTTTGGTTTTCTACCTCCAGGTCTTTGCACATTTCATTATCGTACTTGAATTTATCTTTGAGAGTTACCCTTTGAAATTTTCTGTTCAGCTCGTTTGCCTCCTGACTTTTTCCATTTGATTTAGCATCTCTATACCGGGGAGCTCTGGTAGCGTATTGGTTACGAATCGGGCTGGGAACCCTAAGACAGCGGTTCGAAACTACCAGCCGCTCCGTGGGAGAAAGATGAGGCTTTCTACTCCCGTAAGGATTTACACCCTCGGAAATCCTGTAGAGGGTCGCTATGGGTCGGAACCGACTCGACGGCACTTAACAACAACAACCAACAACAACATACTGGGGAGGAAGTTTCAGAGCTTCTTCTGACATCCATTTTAATCTTCTTTCCTTCTTGTCTTCTTAATGAAGTTTTGCTTTCTTCCTGCATGATATTCTTCATGTCATCCTACAATTCTTCTGGTCTTTGATCTTTAGCGTCTAATACATCAAATCTCTTCTTGAGATGATCGCTAAATATAGGTGGGATATGTCTGATGTGTTGAGGGTTAATGAGTTGGATTGCAAAGTTGCTTTGAATCATAAGGTCAGTTGTTCAAGGTTACCAGCTGCTCCTCAGTCGCTATGGGTTGGAATTGACTCGACGGCACTTCACAACTACAGCAACAATGTTCAATCAAGTCATATTTTGTTTTTTTGTGTACTTGTTTTAGTTTTCTTGACCTTCAGCCTCATATTGCATATGAGCAATTGCATATAAACTTTTTTTTTAAACATCTGTTCATACAGATGTAGTCAATTTGATTTCTGTATATTCCATCTTTTGAGGTCCATGTTTGTGTATAGTAATCTTTTATGTTGTTTAAAATGTGCATTTTCAATGAATGTCATTGGTCTTGCAAAATTCTGTCTCATGCAATCTCTAGTATTATTTCTATCTCTAAGGCCATGTTTTCCAACTCTGATCCTTCCTCTTTATTTCCAACTTTCAATTCCAATCACCAGTAGTCATCAATACATATTGAGTGCACAGTTGATTAATTTCACACTGAAGAACTTGGTAGAATCTAAGAATCTGAGGAGTTCTTGTTGCTGTTAAGTTCAACTGAGTCAGTTCCAATACATATCAACCCTATAAAAGACTTCTAAAGATAAGATGGTGGGTTTAAACTGCCAACTTTGTGGTTTGTAGTCCAGTGCTCATTCTCCAGTGCCACACCAGAATTCCAAGGAGTGTGGTACAATTAAAAGAGCTTGAAATTTAAAGTCATACAGACTTGGTTTTGAATCTTGCCTCTGATAGTGAATGGGTGTGTGCCATCAGATACACAATTTCTATGAGTTTTAATTCTTCATTTACAAAGTGGAAATAATATCTGTTTCCAGAACTGTTTTGGAGTTTAAATGAAATGATGTCTATATAGTTCCTGAGGCAGAGTACCAACTCAATTATTGGTAGATCAAAAACCCAAACTCTGCCTACCTCCATCCTATTCTCCCCAGTGGTTGAGTTTCATAGTTTAATTACATTTTTATTCTATAATAAAAAAATGTTTATTTAAAAGTTAGAATTGTTGTTGTTGTTGTTGTTATAGGCCATGGAAAAGCAGACTGTAAAACTGAAAATACTTTTATGAGAAAATCATCAGCCTTTTGAAAGCATGAATCCTTTCATGGCATACTACCCTCTTTGCACTAACCATATTTTTTAATAGACTGTAATCACTATGGCAGAATGTCCACCATGTGCTTGGCACTTAAGGAGAGAAGTCTGTCAATAAGAACACATTGATGCCTCTTTATTTCAACTTCAAAAAAGGATATGTCACCTGAGTAAATACATTCAGCACATTTTCTGCAACTAGATATGTCCATTTCAAAGATGGAAGACAGCAAGCTTATCAGTTTTGTCAGTTTATAAACCCTGGAAGAGAAGAGTGAAGCCATTTAGCTGCCAGTTTCAGGAAAACAAATCCTGAACTTTTACAGTCTCAGACATTAGTGTCTGGATTGCTTGCTCATCTGAAGGATATTTGCAAATGAATGGATGACACATTGTGAGATGTTAGTCTATCTTAGAGGCTCAGTCAATTAAGGCAGGCTGGTAGCAATGGCCTCCTGAAATAGAGGCCAAGCTTGTGTTATTTGTGTCTTCTACTACCTTTTCCTCCTCCCATTCTTCATCTTCTCAGTCAGGCCTGTTTCCTGTGTGTGCTTTTTACCTTTCCAAATATGCTTTTAGAAGGAAATGAATGCCAGTTATTTAGATCTTAGTGTGAACTGGAATGAAGATGGCTTCTTCTACTATGGTGCTTTTAAGTTTTCTTACATTGGTATTCATTCATTCATTCATTCATTCATTCATTTAATAAATATTGAGTAAGAGTATTGTGCTAGGCATACTGAAAGGTGCTATGAAAATAGTTTCAGTCCCTGGAATCATAAAGTTTACAATTTAAATGAGGAGACATACATTTTTTTTTTAATCACACAAATATATGTAAATAGTACACATTGATACATTTTGTGAATAAAATGTGCAGAGTGCTATAAGAGGAATTAACAGAAATACTTAGGTTTTGGAAGTCAAGAATGATATTCCTCAGGCAAGTTTATATACACTGAGATTTGGAGAAAAGTAGGAAATCATCCAGCAAAGGTTTAGAAAGTGAAGACAATAGGATTAAGTGTCACTGGCAGAGATATTAGCAAGTGTAAAGACCATGTGGTAGGAATCGACTTGGAATTCTTTGTTTCCAAGGAATAGGAGCTTTTCTAGCATTTGAAATTAAAATCCTGCAAACAACCACTCCTTACTTCCTACAAAATTCTGATATTTACCTCTCTACACCAGTTTTCCTAATATAGTTTATTAGAATTCTATTTTTCCTAATATAGTCTATTTTCAAATAGTATTTACTGACCCTGGGTTATATGTTGGAGCCTTCATATAGAGTTTCCTGCTAGAATACTGTGAAAAGCATGATCATCTTTGATCTTCACATCGTTTCTATGTTGTTGCTGTTGTTATGTACCGTGGAGTCAGTTCCAACTCATACTGATCTTGTACAGGGTTTTCGGGGCTGTAAATCTTTAGGGGAACAGAAAGCCTCATCTTTCTCCCATAGAATAGCTGGTAGTTTCGAACTGCTGACCTTAAGGTTTGCAGCCCGATTCATAATCACTACACTACCAGAGTTCATTTATATGAGATAGATGTTATTTCTACACTCATTTTACAGAGGAGGGGACTGAGGCTCACAGTATAATGATTTGGACAAGGTAAAACTAATTCATATCTGGGATCAAGTCTTTCACTCTACCTCTCTGCTATAATGTCTGCTACAACCTGAAGTTCAAGTTCAAACTTAAATTTCTATATAGAGTTCTACAAAATAATTATACATTTGAATGTTATTTCAGTTTACAGAACTTAATAGGGTAGTGTTATTCATTCAGTGGTCAACATATTATTGGAGAAGTCTCTGTTAATTAGTAGTTGTATGTTATTGGATAGGCAACTTCTATGAGCTAAATTTCTTTCCATCTACAAAGTGGTAATAACACTGAACTAATATGTTTAAGGAGTCCTTGTATGGCACTGTGGGTTAGTGAGCTGGACTGCAAAGTTTGTTTGAACTGCAAGGTTAGTGGTTTAATCTCACCAGCCGTTCCTCAGAAACATTATACAAAGTCTTTATGAGTTGACTCGATGGCACCTAACACCAACAACAAATAAGTTTTAGGAGTCCTGGTTTTACACTCTAGGATAAGCACTGCTATCCACAAAGCCAGTGGCTCAAGTCTACCAGCCGATCCCTGGAAACTGTATACAGAGTTGAATTGTGTGAGAAATGACTCCACAGTACTTGACAACAAAAAATACACTTTAAGAATATGTGAACTTTACTGCCAAATTATAATACTGTGAACTTGTCAGGGAATATGTGACAATGCCTCACTTAAAAAGACCAATTATCCCCCCAAAATCCAGTCTTTATGTTATAGAAAACCCTGGATCCAGATTTAGTTTATTTGCCTAATCAATCATCAGATAAGTACATATTCAAATGAAATAAAATGAAAGTTGCTATCTGAAGATATCAGTGATATAAGCCTGCCATTCAAGCTTCACTTCTCTGGAAATATTTCCATATAAGTGAAATTAATTTTCTCCATTTATAGTAGCATTATATATTATGGACTTCTGGTGTGGTGCTGTGGGTGAATGGGCTGGATTGCAACGTTGGTTTGAATGGCAAAGTTGGCATTCAAGCTCACCATTAGTTCCTTGGGAACCCTATACTAGGTTGCTATGGGTTGAAACTGACTCTACGGGACTTAACAACAACAACATATATTATTTTAGATGAATATGGCACAGAGTCAAGGAACAGAAACTGACTATTACAAGACTAATAACCAGATGTTTAAAAATCCGACCAGCGTGGATGAGGTTTGAATAGAGGCATAATTAGGAGACTGGGCATGGCCAAAGGGCCATGAATGACGGAGTGGGGTCTCCACAAGTTTAGTGTGTGAAGGCTCACTGAAGAAGCAAGTAGATTATTGTGGTGTCAAATGAAGTGATCTCAACAAGTCAGGTGGGTGAAAAATCCTGGAAATAACTAATTAGCAGATATTAGATAGAAAAGTGGCATCTGCAGAAGCTAAGGTCAGCATTTTACAGCAACTGTAAATGGATTTCATTAATATTACAATAGAATCAGTAGAAGCCAGAAGTTGTAAACTAGTTGCTTGTAGGACAAATAAAATTAAAGATGTGTTTTGTTTGGCTTGAGCAGTTTTGTAAAATAATCTAAATTGTTGTTGTGAGGTAATTTTGAGTCAGCTCCAATTCATAACAACACTATGAATGGCAGAATGAGACATCCCGAACAATCCTTTTATTTGTTATTATGTTTAAGTCCATTGTTGTAGCAACTGTGTCAATCCATTTTGATGGAGGTTTTCCTCTTCTCAATTGACCCTCTATTTTACCTAGCATGATGTTCTTTCCCAGGGATTGGTTCTTCCTGGTATTTATAAACCTTTCAATAATTAATTCCTCAAAATGGACCACATATTCCTTCTTCCTACTGTGTTCTTAGTCTGGAAGCTCTCCCTGAAACCTGTGCATCATGGGTGGCCCTGCTGTTATTTGAAACTCCAGGGGCATAACATCCAACATTACAGTAACACACAGGTCATCACATTATAACAAACTGACAGACATATGAAGAATTGAAATTAAGTGTCAATATTTGTTTCTTGAGATATTTTGCACACAAATATGGCTAGCTAGTTATTCTAAAAGAATCAGAAGATTTCACAAAATTATAGCATATTTTTAAACATCTGTTGGAGCTTAGTGATGGGTTTTTTGTTGTTAATAGCTGTCGAGTTGGTTCCGAATCATAAGTGGTGGCTTTATATTATGGATTTCCAGTTACCTCAGCTCCCACTATACCTAGTTGTTTCTCAGATTCTAATGGGTGTCAGTTGCCGTAAACCTCCTACCTGGACTATAATTTTTCTTACACTTAATCTACTTGACACATTTATTTTCTTATTTTCAATGCATGTTTCATCCTTTCAGACATTTGACTTGGCACAAGTTCCTCTTTTAAAGGTAATGAGGTGGACTTCCCATAAGATACAGATGAGGTAGATGTTTTACACAGACCCTCTACAACAAAGATATGGGAGACAAGGTATAATCAAGTCAACTACAAAACAAAAAAGAGAGAATCGTATAGATAGAGAACTACAAATGGCAAGGAAATTAACTATATTTCAAGATAAAATAATATTTTAATGGGAAAATTTTAAAAATTGTAGGGTAACCTCAAAGAAAATTAATACAGCTTCATATTTTTAAAGAAAGAGAAGGTGGCAGGGCTTAATGGCATATTAGGGAGATATGCAGTGCAGACCATAGCCAGCAATAACAAAAATACCAGATGAAGCAGGTTCAGGGATGGTCCCAGAAGTCTGAACTACATATAAAAGGATATTTAGAAACTTCAAAGGATTACAGCCAGTGGAGTTAATAGCAGAAATAAGAAAACTGGTGTTGTCAGATCTGCTGGTCCCAGCTGCTCCTGGAGTGGCCATCTTGGGAGCGACATAACCAGTGAAGGGGCAGAGGAGCATTCTCACTGCAGAGGTCTGACAGATCCTCGTAGATAAAGGTGTGGACATACAGTTTATTAGTTTGTTTTTCTCTGTTCATTGGTCTCTGGCTGTTTGCGTGCTTCTACTCTTGTGGCTAGCGGAGGTGACTGAGCTAGTGGACACCTACTACCCTTGGAGGTTTCTACTATGCATATGCACAGATCTGCTCAGAAGAATCTAAGAAAGGAAAAGGTGTGGCTTAAAACCAGCCAGCCCTGGTCAGTTTATCACTGGAAAAAGGCCTGGAGTGGGAGAGAGCCAGACTAAAAAGAAAACAAGCAGAAAATTAACCCTGAGTTACTTCATAAGGACCAAGAGTAACATCTTGAAATTTCTCTGGTGTCCTTGAAGGCAAGCAGCCAAGAGAGGGATGTTGAAATCATACTCATATTTTGCTAAAAAAAAATTTTTTTTCTTTTCTTTTCTCGGCAATTGAATCTGTTTTATTTTTATTTTTTTGTGCTGCTTTGTTTTTTTTGTCCCCTTTTTATCTTCAGGGGCCTCTTTCTCTCCCTAAATTAGTCAAGAAAAGACAGCAATTTTGGTCATATGCTGTTATTGTTGTGAAGTGCCATCGAGTCAATTATGACCCATAGCAACCCTGTATAGGGTTTCCAAGGAGCTGCTGGTGAGCTTGAAGCTCCGACCTTGCAGTTCAAATTGATTTGCAGTCAGGCACATTAACCCACAGTGCCATACCAGAATTCTATGGTTATATAGTCAAGCGAAAATCACACCCTATAAAATCCCAACTTCGAGGCAAGAGCCAACACCAGTTATACAGCAGATAGACAACTACAATATCTGCTACAGTTACTCTGAGTTGAGTAATAGAAGTAGTGAAAATAGAAACCCATCTTCTGATCACAACCACCTGGAGGCAATCAGAAAGCATAATAAAACATAAGCATGTATTCATATAATTATTGAACTCACACCCAACTATTGAAGATGGCCAAGAAACAATTGACCATATCAGCACATGTCCAGAAACAAGATAGAGTGACTGATACAAATGAGTTGGAGGTAGACCTAGACATTGGACAGAGAGCAGGCTTTGGAAATGCCTGAGAAGGATTTCAGGAGAATGTTTCTGAGATGCATCCAAACACTCCACAGATGGGTTGAGAAAAAATAAGGAAGAAGTCATGAAAGTACTACAAGAACAATCAAATAAGATAGTTAAAGCATTTGAAACTATTCAAAACCAGCAAAAAGATGTCCAAACGATTAATAATAAAATATCAGAAATGGACAATGCACTGAAAAGACAAGGGAGTAGAATGGAAGAGATGGAAGCCAGAATTAGCAAGCTGAAAGACAAAACTCTCAATATTGCAAAAATAGAAGAGCAAGCAGGAAAAAAAAAAGGTTCCAAAAAATCTAAAGAAAGTCTCAGATTCATGTGGGACATTATGAAGAGGAATAACTTAAGACTTATTGGCATTCATGAATAGGTAGAATCAAACAATCCACAGAGTAGATCGTTGAAGCACTTCTGGAAGAAAATTTCCCTAACATTCTGAAAAAAGTAAAGATAAGCATTCAAGAATTTCAATGAACCACAGGAAGGAAAGTTTCCAAAAGAAAATCACCAAGACACATCATAATCAAGCTCTCCAAAATCAAAAACAAGGAGAGAATCCTGAAAGCAGCTAGGGAAAAGAAAAATGTTACATACAAGCACAAGCAAATCAGATTAAGCTCTGATCTCTCAGCAAAAAAACATACAGACAAGAAGGCAATGAAGAGACATATAGAAAACCTTGAAAGACTAAAACCTTGTACTCAGGAAAGCTGTCAATCAAATGTGACTGTGTAATAGAAACATTCCCAGATAAAGAGAAAGTAAGGGATTTTGCAAATGCCAACCCCATGCTTCAAAGCTTCCTAAAGGTAGTTCTTTGGACTGAGAACTAACAAGAATGACAACAATAAGAACCAATTCAGAGGATCTGGGAGGTGAGTCTATAATCAAAACAATCACCATGTGAAAGAAGGTAAAAACATAGAAACAGATATCCAGGTGGAGAGCAGGTCAGGTAGATTAAAGGATAAAACAGACTGTTTTAAATGGAGGAAAAAAATAATAGAACATAAGGTAACCTCACAGAAAATTAATACTTCATAACATACCAAAAAAAAAAAAAATCTTAGAATAATATGGAAATATTAAACTATGAAGAAACTGAAAAGAAAGAACACACAAAAAAAGTTGAACTTAGAACAGCGAGGCATGTAGAACAAAGAAACCAGCAGCACCACAAACAAACAAATAAACATAATGACAGGTATTAATTCATATATCTTAATAATTACACTGAATGTAAATGGATTAAGTGCATCAGTCAAGAGACAGAGTGGCAGAATAAATAAGAACACAAGATTCTTCATTTTGCTGTCTGTAAGAGATACACATCACACACCAAAGGAAAAAAAGAAAAACGAAATAAAAACTGACTAAACATTTAAGTATGGAAAAACATATATCGAGCTAATTGCAATAAAAACTGAGCAGGAGTGGCAGTACTAATCTTTGATAAAATAGACTTTAAAGTAAAACCCAGCATAATAGATAAAGACGGATTACCTCATGATTAAAGAGTAAATTCAACAAGATGACATAACCCTAATAAATACCTACACTCCCAATAAAAAAACTTGAAAATATATAAAATAATCTTTAATTGATTTGAAGAAAGATTAGGCAAATTTACAATAATAGTGGGAGATTTTAAAACACCACTTTCAAAAAAGGATAGAACAACCAAAGAGAAACTCGATAAAGGCACAGAGGAAATGAACAACACAATCAGACAACTTGATCTCACAGATGTGTACAGTGCAGTCAACCAAACAACAGCACAATACATATTCTTCTCCAGTTCATATGAAACATTCTCCAGAATAGACTGTGTTAGACCGCAAAAAA
>NW_006408762.1:3263353-3263867 GCF_000296735.1 Chrysochloris asiatica | reverse complement strand
CCAAATGGGGTTCCCCAGTGGGTGCTCGCGGCTGGAGGTGAGCTGCCTGCCCCTGTCCTCCGCCGTTCGGTTGAGCGTGAGGTGAGCTGTTTGCCAGCGCACACCTGGCAGGGCTGAGGGACGCTGCTTGGTTCAGCGGGGGGCGGGTTGCTCGCTTTTGCGCATCTGGCAGGCCCGCGGTATGCGGCTCGGGCAGGCTGGCAGCTGCTCGCCTGTGTGCGCACGCGCCCGGCGGGCCCCGGGAACACACGGGTCAATTGGGCAGGGCAGAAATGGCTCGGGCAGGCCCAGTCGGCACCTGAGGGAAGCTGCTCGGTTCAGCAGGAGGTGGGTCGCTCGCTTTTGCGCGTCTGGCAGGCCCGCGGTATGCGGCTCGGGCAGGCTGGCAGCTGCTCGCCTGTTTGTGCGCGTGCCCGGCAAGCCCCGGGAACACACGGGTCAATTGGGCAGGGCAGAAATGGCTCAAGCAGGCACAGTCCGCGCCTTATGATGTCAGACAGTCGCCACTTCTCTT
>NW_006408762.1:3261682-3263098 GCF_000296735.1 Chrysochloris asiatica | reverse complement strand
CCCCCCCCCGATCCCGGAGCCCGCACTCACAAGCACCGGATGGCCGCCCTCCATTCATTTCTTAATATCTATCTGTGCACCTCCAGAGTGGTGGCTAGATTGGAGGCCTGAGCAAATGGACACCCCCATCCACTGCTGGTGATTTCTACTGTGCATGCAAACTGACCTACACAGCAAAGGCTAATGGACAGTCTGCTACAGTATTGTTTTTGTTTTTGTATGCTGGTTCTTAGACTTTGCTATTATATTCTTTCTGGTTTTGGTCCTTCTGGTCTCACTTTTTTCCTGGGGTGGTAGTTTTCTCTTCCTACATTACCCACAAAGAGACAGCAAGCATGGTCATATAGGCAAGCTACGAGCATATCCCATAATATCCCACCATCCAGACAGAAGCCAATACCAGCTGCTATGCATTACACAGATAGCCAACATTTGATAAGACAGCTCATAGCTGAGTAATAAGAGACATAAAAGGGGAAGCCTACCTCCCCCAGATCACATCCACCAGGAGACATTAATATTAACAATACAGTAACATACATGCATTTAATCATTGAAAATCCATCTAACTATTAAAACTATCTAAGAAAAAATAACAAAAGATCTCAGCACATGTCCAGAAACAGAAAAGAGTAACTGAGATAGATGGGCTGCAGGCAGACATGGAGTTCCCATTAGAAGAAGAGCAGGTTTTGGATCTGCCTGAAAAGGAATTCAGAATAATGATATGGAGGCAAATTCAAATGCTTCACAAATGGATGGAAGAAAATAAAGCAGTCAGGAAAGTGCTACAGGAGCAATCAAACAAGATAGATATAGCATTGGAAAGTATTTAAAATGTGCAAAAAGAGGTTCAGATGATTAATAATAAAATATCAGAAATGGACAATACACTGAAAGGGCAAAGGAGTAGAATTGAAGAGATGGAAGCCAGAACCAGAGATCTGGAAGACGAATCTCTCAATATTGCTAAGATAGAAGAGAAAGCAGGAAAAAAAAATAAAAAGGATAAAAAGTCTTAAGAGAGTTTAAGATTCATGTTGGATAACATGAAGAGGTATAACTTAAAAATTATTGGCATTCCAAAACAGGAAAACTCAGAGAAGTGCACAGAGGATATAGTTGAGGATCTTCTGAAAGAAAATTTATTTAATATCTTCAAGGATGAGAAGATAAGCATTCAAGAAACTCAATGAACCCCAGGAAGTATAGACCCTAAATTAAAATAACCAAGACATATCATAATCAAGTGCTCCGAAATAAAAGCAAAGGATAGCATCCTAAAAGCAGCCAGGGAAAAGAGACGTGTTAATTACAAAAGCAAGCAAAACAGATTACGCTCTTACCTCTCAACAGAAACCATGCAGGCAAGAAGGCAATGAGGACACATATAAAAAAACCCTAAAAGAAAAAAAA
>NW_006408762.1:3255002-3256181 GCF_000296735.1 Chrysochloris asiatica | reverse complement strand
GTTTTTGTTTGGGAGTCTTTTAATGATCTAACCAATTTCTTCTTTTGTTATGGGTCTGTTCAGGTTTCCTACTTCACTGTATGTAAGTTTAGGTAGATTGTATTTATCTATAAATGTATCCATCTCTTCGAAGTTTTCAATTTTGTTGGAGTACAACTCTTCATAGTATTCTGTTATTATCCTTTTGATTTCCGTTGGTTCCGTTGTGACATCACCCATATGATTTCTAATGCGTGTTATTTGTGTCTTCTCCCTCTTTTGTTTTGTTAGGTTTGCCAATGGTCTGTCGATTTTGTTAATTCTTTCAAAGAACCAGCTTCTTATCCTGTTGATTTTTTCTATAGTTTTTCTATTTTCCATTTCATTTGTTTCTGCTCTAATCTTTATCATTTCTTTTCTTTTGGTGGCTGTGGGTTCCCTCTGTTGGTCTGTCTCTAATTGTTTTAAATGTTTTTTTAATGTGTTCATTTTAGTTCTTTCTTCTTTTTGGATGTGTGTGTTTATTGCAATAAATTGTCCTCTCAGCACTGCTTTCTCTGTGTCCCAAAGGTTTTGGTATGTTGTGTTTTCATTCTCACTTATTTCTAGAAACTTTGCGAACTCATGTTTAATTTCTTCTACTACCCAGTCGCTTTTCAGCAGGGTGTTATTCAGTTTCCATGTATTTGTCTTGGTTTCTTTGGTCTTCTTATTTTTGGTTTCTAGTTTGATAGCATTATGATCTGAGAAGATACTTTGTAGTAGTTTGATATTTGTAAATATACATAAGTTTGTTTTGCGCCCTAAAACATGGTCTATTCTGGAGAATGTTCCATGTGCACTCGAAAAGAATGTGTATTGTGCAGTTGTTGGGTATAATGCTCTTTACACATCTATGAGGTCCAGCTGGCTAATTGTGTTTTTTAGTTCTTCTGTGTCTTTGTTGAGTTTCTTTCTGGTTGTTCTATCCATTTTTGAAAGTGGTGTGTTAAAATCACCCTCTATTATTGTGGATTCATCTATTTCTTTCTTCAGATCTATTACAGTTTGTTTCATATATTTTGGCGCTCTTTCATTGGGAGCATAGATATTTAATATGGTTATTTCATCTTGTTCAATTGTCCCTTTAATCATGATATAGTGTCCATCTTTATCTATTATGCTGATTTTTGCCTTAAAGTTTATTTTGTCCAAGATTAG
>NW_006408762.1:3253118-3254902 GCF_000296735.1 Chrysochloris asiatica | reverse complement strand
ATTTAAGATATTCTTCTGTAAAAATGAACTCTTTCTGAGATAGAATTATTTGTGTATGTGTGTGCTTTAAATTTACTTGGTAAACAGAAATAAAAGACAAATTGATTAAGGAGAGGAGAAGAACAATACAATAACACATTACTTTGTTGTCTACAGGTAAGTGTATCTGATGGCTTCGTCTGGAGGTGCCAAACTTCATGAAGTCACATAAATTGCTCACCTGGGCAATCCCTGCAAGCCTGCCCCCCGGATGCCAGCAAACACCCCTCTCTCTTGATGAGTCTACAGTCCCCAGCCACTCCGTCTCTCCAAGTCACCATCTCTGCCATCACTGTTTCTCTGAATAGGGTCTCACACTCCACTCCTGCTCTTCTTCCTGATAACAATTACTCACCATTGAACCACAAGTGTCTTTTCCCCATCTCCTTTCACCAGCCTTGTCCAGACCGGTTGAAAGCCACTCTGTGGAGATTCTACCTTTCCCTGCACCCTCTTGAAAACTTATAAGCCAGTCACTTTGTGCCTTTATAGCTCTCCCCCCCCCCCATTTTAGGTAGCCATTGTCTAAGTTGCCCATCCCTACCAACCTTATATACGAGGAGGTGGGAATGATCCTTGCTGTGAAGATTCCTTCCCTCTTTTAAGCTACTACATCTATAAGTATAGGTCAAGTTCATCAAATTGTAGAAGATTACAGTTTTTCTTTTCTTTTCTTTCTTCTTCTAGTCAATTGAAGCTAGGTCACGTGGGTACTATCTGCAAGTATGGGTGTTCTTGTACATCTCCTCTCACTTCATATCAACTGGACACTTCACTCTCCACTCTATCCCTCTGTGGCTATGTCCCTGTCCATGGGCTTAGAAGTCCCCAGGTCTCACAACATCACTGGCCAACCAGGTCTCACTCCAGGTTGATTGGAGTCTATTGAATGTGTTCAGACTCAGCCCACATCTTCATTGCTGCTTTTCCCCTACTTCCCCTCTCCTAGATCCCCTCATTGGTAGATCAACATGGTCACCAGCAAGATTACATGCCTGCTCATTTATTCCCTTTGAGCTTCAGTCTTGGAAGGAAGTTTGTCCTTAAGTGACTTGATTGCTTGCCTTGATGACTCCCTGGTGAATAACTTGCTTGTTGTTGTGGTAGTCAATCAAACTGCTGTTTGTTTTTGATTTTTCCTGCTGGTCTTTCTTTCAAGAAATATCTTCTGTTGCTCTAGCTGCTCCAAGTTTGTCTGCCTTTTCTTTTTTTTTTTTAATGTTTTATTGTGAAATATATGATAGTTTACATGAGAGAAATTTAGTTTTACATTAATTCCATCGTATATCATCTCATTCCAATTCCCTCCATGCATCATCCACCATCCTAAGGGTATATCCTAGATACCCACCCCCTACACTTCTCCCTCCCCGCCCCCCATTTTTCGGCCAACAGTCCCTTTTACTCTCTGGATCCAAAGTCCCCAGCCACTTCATCACTCCACGTTGTCTTCTCTGTCTCCATCTCAGGCATCTCTGTTTCTCTGGATAGGGTCCCTCTCTCGACCCTTCTCCATTGATGGTCCCAGAGACCTCCGATCCTAGACTGGAGAATTAATCACTACCTTCCTTGTTACAAAACGTCTACCTTTGCATTTTCAACTCTTATAATCTGTCCTGATAAGCATTATTCACTACAGTCTCACGAGTTACCCGTCTGTACTTCCTTTCATCAGCTCCACCAAGACAGATTGAATAGTACCCACTGGAGATTCTGAGTTCCTCCATGCTCCCTAGCACTAGGTT
>NW_006408762.1:3233417-3248609 GCF_000296735.1 Chrysochloris asiatica | reverse complement strand
TTAGGATGTTTTGTAGTACAGGGTTGGCTTTGGTAAAGTGCCAAACCTTCTGTTTATCCTGGAATGTTTTGATTACACCATCATATTTGATAGATAGCTTTGCTGGATAAAGGATTCTTGGTTAGCAATTTTTTTCTTGCAGTGTTTTATATATGTCTCTCCATTGCCTTCTCACTTGCATGGTTCCTGCTGAGAGATCTGAGCTTAATCTGACTTTCTTGCCTTTTTATGTGATACTTCTGTTTTCTCTGGCTGCTTTCAGAAGTATCTCCTTATCTTTGATTTTGGAGAGCTTGACTATGATATGTCTTGGTGATTTTCTTTTGGTTCTACCATTCTTGGAGTTCTTTGAGCTTCTTGTATGTTTATTTTTTGCTTTTCAGGATGTTGGAAAAATTTTCTTCCAGTAGCTCTTTGAATATTTCTTCTGTGGACTTGTGTAATTCTTCTGGTTCTGGAATGCCAATAATTCTTAAGTTATTCCTCTTCATGTTGTCCAACATGTTTCTTAGTCCTTCCTCCGAATTTTTTATCCTTTTTTGTGTTTGTTCTTCTATCTCAGTGTTATTGAGAGATTTGTCTTCCAGCTCACTGATTCTTCCTTCCATCTCATCCATTCTACTCCTCTGCCCTTTCAGAGAGTTTTCTATTTCTGCCATTTTGTTATTGATTGTTTGGACCTCTTTCTGTAGGTTTTGAATTGTTTCCAATGCTGTATCTATCTTGTTTGATTGCTCTTGTAACACTTTCCTGACTTCTTCCTTATTTTTTTCTCAACTCCATTGCAAAGCATTTTGAAACACTTTATAATCATTTTTCTGAATTATTTCTCAGGCATTTCCATGGCCTACCCTCCTTCCAGAATGGAGGCCAGGTCTTCTTCTAGGTCATATGTCTCAGAAATTTTATCTTTTTTCCAAACATGTGCTGATATGGACATTTGCCTTTGCTTCTTGGACATGTTTAATGTTTATCTGTGGCCCTAATACTTAAATGAGTGTGTATTTTTGTACTTTTTTATGCTTTCTGATTGCTTCCATGAAGATATGATCAGGGTGTGGTCTTCCTTTTTTACTCTTTTTATTGCTTAACTCAGAGTAACTTTCACAGTTGTTGCCTCCCTCCCCAGTATATGGCAGCTGATAGTGGTCCTTGCCTGGGTTTTGGTATTTTATAAGGTGTGATTGCAGCTTGGCTTTTTGGCAGTTGCTACTCACTCTTCTCGTGTAATATAGGGAGACAACTAATCTTCCAAAAGTGGAAGGGAGGCTGTGTAACAGCCAAACAACAGCAGTTGGGTAAAAAAACAAAACAAAATCAGACTCAGAAGCAAGAACAAATATGGGGGAGAGATGAAAAATGGAAAAAAAAAATATATATATATATATGTGTGTGTGTGTATGTATATATATGTACATATATATAAAATAAAACCAGAAGAAAATAATGCAGCACCAGTCAGCGGAAACAAGACTAAATACAGCAGTCTTTAATCACAATAAAGGGAGAGTGGGGTGGGGAAGAAAAAGAGGAAGAAGAAAAAAAAGAAAAATCTGTAGCTTAATATAAGTATGTCTTTAATGTCCTAACTCTCTTTCGGTCACCTCTGCCCCTCCTCTCCCTGCTGTTAGGTGCTGTCAAGTCAATTCCTATCCGTAGCGACCCTTTATAGGGTCTCCAAGGAGATGCTAATGAGCCCGATCCACCGATGTTGCAGTTCAAAAGGCCCTGGAGTGTGGCACCTCAACCCACAGTACCGTGCTGTGACTCCTCTGAAACCAGTGAAAAAAAAAAAAAAAGCAGATCACATAGGACGCACATCCGCGTCTCCTGTTTATTGTTTCTGAGGAGTGGCCGGTGAGCTTGAACCACCGATCTTGCAGTTCAAAAGAATTTGCAGTGCACCGCCTCAGCCCACTACACTACGCCAGGACCCCTCTCAACCCAGTGTCGACCAAATCCACATCTCAACTTGGGCTGAGTATGTGAGTTCCTGTCAGAGGAAACCATCAGCGGTGAGGGTGGGTCTTGGCCACTCAGCTAAGTCCCCACCTATATTCACCTGACTGTAGGTTGGCAAACAGTAAGCACACCTATTACCCAACACCAAAGAAAAAAATAAAATCGGAACAACACAAAATCGGCAAAGTATACTTTCCAAGGTTTCTGCGGCATCTCTTTGGCCCCAATTTCATCCCGCCGCTTGGACTCTCCCAGTTCTTGTGCAGCAGATTTGCCTAATGCAATACGACATTTGGTTTCTTGACTGCTGCTTCCATGAGTGTTGATAGTTGATCCAAGACGAATGAAGTCCTTGACAACTTTAATCTTTTCTCCATTGATAAGTATATTGGGTAACCTCTAAGAAATTTAATACATCTCAATTTACCATGAAAATGAAGATCCAAGTAAAAGAAGGACACATTAAAACTAAGAAGAAACTGACAAGAAATTGTACAAAAAACATGAACTCAGCACAAAAAAAATGCACAACGAAGGAATGAACAGCACCACAAAAAAATGAACATACTGACAACAATTAATTCAAACCTATCGATAAAGTAGTTCTGGTAGTGTAGTGTTTACAAATCAGGCTGCGATCCTTAAGGTCAGCAGTTCGAAACTACCAGCATTCCCACAGAAGAAAGATGAGGCTTTATGCTCCCATAAAGATTTCCACCACAAAAACCCTGCACAGGGTCACTATCAGTCGGAACCGACTCCATGACACACAACAGCAACAACAATTGATAATTACATTGAATGTGAATGGATTAAATGGACCAATGAAGAGACAGAGAGTGGCAGAATGGAAAACAAATAATGACCCTTCAATAGGCTGTCTGCAAGAGACACACATTACACACAAAGACAAAAATAGACTAAAAGTTCAAGCATGGAAAAAAATACACCAAATAACGGAAATAAAAAAACCCAAGCAGAAATGGCAATACTAATCTCTGATAAAATATAAACTTTAAGCCAAAAACCAGCATAAGAGATAAAGAAAGAATGACACTTTTTTGATGATTAAAGGCTCAACTGAGCAAGATGACATAACCACAATAAATATCTATGGTTCCAATGAAAAAGCATCAAGATATATAAAACAAACCCAACTAAAAATGAAGAAAGAAATGGACAAATCTACAATTATAGTGGGAGATTTTAATATGCCACTTTTGAAAAGTGATAGAAGAATCAGGAAAAAAAAAACTCGACAAAAATACAGAGGAAATAAACAGCAGATTCAACCAACTTGATCTCATAGATGTATACAGAGCATTCAACCCAACAACAGCAAAATACACATTCTTCTCCATTGCACATGGAGCATTTTCCAGACTTGACTATTTGTTAGATCACAAAGCAAGTTTCCAGAAATTTATAAACATCAAAATACTACAAAGCATCGTTTCAGACCACGATGCTATAAAACTAGACATAAACAATAGAAACACCAAGGAAATAATGTCGAATACGTGGAAACTGAATAACAACGTGCTGAAAAGTGACTGGGTAGTAGAATAAATTAAAGGTGAACTCACCAAGTTCCTTGAAACAAATGAGAACGAAAACACAGCATATCAAAATGTTTGGGACATGGCAAAAGTGGTGCTTACAGGACAATTAACTGCAATAAATGCACACATACAAAAAGAAAAAAAGAACCTAAATTTATATATTAACACAGCATCTGCAACAATTAGAAACAGACCAATAAAGAGAACCTACAGTCATCAAAAGAAAATAAATAATAAAAATTAGAGCAGAAATAAATGAGATAGAACACAGAAAAAACTATAGAAAAAATCAACAGGACAAATAGCTGTTTTTTGTTTGTTTGTTTGTTTGTTTTTAATGATTTATACAATTGGAAAGCCTAACAAAAGAAAAGAGGAAGAAAGCACAAATAACACGCATTAGAAACCACACGGACAATGTCACAACAGAACCAAAAGAAATAAAAAGGATAAAAATAGAATATTTTGAAGAGTTTACCCTAGCAAATTTGAAAATTTAGACCAGATTGATACATTTTTAGAAAAACACGACCTACCTAAATTTACACAGAGTGAAGAAGAAAACTTGAACAGACTGATAACAAAAGAAGAAACTGATCAGGTCATCAAAAACCTCCCAATCAAAAGATGTTCAGGCCCAAGTGGCTTCACTGGTGAGTTTTGCCAAACATCCAGGGAAGAGTGGTCACCAATTCTACTCAAATTTTTCCAGAATACAGAAAAGGATGGAAAATGTCCTAATACTTTTTGATGAAGCAAGCATAACATTCATATCAAAACCTGGGAAGGACAACACTAAGTAAGAAAATTGTAGACCAATATTCCTCAAGAACATACATGCAAAAATTCTCGACAAAATCCTAGCCAACAGAATACAACAGCACATCCAAAAAATAATACATCATAACCAAGTGGGATTCATATCAGGGATCAAAGGATGGCTCAACATTAGAAAGAAAATCAGTATAATCAACCATATAAATAATAAAAAGGAAACAAACCATATGACAATAATGAGTGATGCAGAGTAGACATTTGACGAAATTCAACATCCATTCTTGTTAAAAACACTCAACAAAGTAGGAATTGAAGGGAAATTCCTCAACACAATTAAGAACATATACTCCAAACCAACAGCCAACATTACTCCCAATGGAGAGAAACTGAAAGTCTTCTCTTAATGAACAAGAATCAGACAAGGATTCCCTTTGTCACCACTCCCATTCAATATTGTGTTGGAAGTCATAACCAGAGCTATATAGCAAGATAGGGAAATTAAAGGCATCCAAATAAGCAAAGAGAAAGTAAAACTCTGTCTATTTGCAGATGCTATGATCCGATACATAGAATACCCCAAAGATTTGGGGGAAAAGCTACTGGACCTCAAATGAAATTTCAGCAAAGTGGCAGGGTATAAGATCAACATACAAAGTTAATTGGATTCCTCTATACAAATAATGACAGTGCTTAAAAGCAGATTAGGAAAGAAATACCATTTATAATAGCCACCCAAAGGATGAAATATCTAGTTATAAATGCAAGCAGAGAAACAAAGGACCTATACAAAGAAAATGAAAAAAAACACTACTAAAAGAGACTTACAAAAATGTAAGAATATACCATGCTCCTGGATGGGAAGAATTAATATAGTGAAAATGTCAATACTGCGCAAAACAATTATAAATGTGAATTCCAGAGTTACAAAGTTCATCAATGGAAAAATAGGGACAAATTTGAGGGCTTAAGAAGCTCTGGTAGCATAGTGGTTATGAGTTGGGCTGCCAATCTCAAGGTCAGTAGTTCAAAACTACCAATGGTTCCATGGAGAAAGATGAGGTGTTCTGTTCCCATAAAGATTTGCAGCCTTCGAAACGCTGTGCAGGATCACGATGAGTCGCCATCGACTCCATGGTATATATGAACAACAACAACAAAAAAGAGCACCACCACTTGTCTGTCAGTTTGTTGTACTGTGGTGACTTGTGATTTGCTGTGATTCTGGAAGCTATGCCACCCATATTTTAAATACCAGTAGGGTCACCCATGATGGACAGGTTTCAGATGACCATCCAGATGAAGACAAACTAAGGAGAAGGAGTGTCTAACTACTTCCAAATATATAGCCACTGAAAAATTTATGAGTGGCAGAGAAACACTGTCAGAAAATGTGCCCCTCAGGTTGGAAGGCACTCAAAATGTGACTGGGGAAGAGCTGTCTCCTCAAAAGATAGTTAACCGTGGTGATATAAATGGAGTAAAGCTTGTGGGAGTAAAACCCATGGGACATTCATTTGCTGATAGGACACAACTCAAAATGAAGACAAACAGCTGTAAACATCCTTTAATATTTGGAACATCGGGTGTATGATACATAAATCTAGGAAAATCAACAATTGCCAGAAATGAAATGGAACTCATAAACATCGATATTTTAGTGATTAGTGAGCTGAAATGGACTGATATTGGCAATTTTGAATCTATAAACCACTGGGTTTACTATGCCGGATTGACAAATTGAAGAGGAGTGGTGTTGAATTAATTGCCACAAAGAATATATCCAGATCAGTCATGAGTTACAACCCTGTCTTTTATAGCATAATATCCATACACCTAAAGGGAAGACCAGTTAATACGAATATATTCAAATTTATGCACCAAATACTAAAGCCAGTGAGGATGAAATAGAAGAATTCTACCAAATTCTTTAATCTGATATTGATCAAACATGCAATCAAGATGTATTAATCATTATTTGTGATTGGAATGACAATGTTGGGAGCACTAGTTTGAAATACAACCTTAGTGATAGAAATGATGTTGGCTATCACATAATAGAATTCTGCAAAATCAAAGATTTGTTTGTTTCAAATACCTTCTTTAGACATCATTAGAGACAACTATACACCTGGACCTCACCAGATGGAATACATAGAAATCAAATTGACTACATGTGCAGAAAGAGATGATGGAAAAACTCCATATCATCAGTCAAAATAAGACCAGGGACAGATTGTGGTACAGACCATCAATTTCTCATATGCAAATTCCAACTGAAGCTATAGAAAATGAAAACAAGTCCATGAGGACCAAAATATGAACTTGAATATATCCTACCTGAATTTAGAGATCATCTGAAGAACAGATTTCATACATTAAACAATAAAGACTGAAGACCAGAAGAGTTGTGGGATGACATCAAGAACATCATAAAGGAAGAAAGGAAAAAGTCATTGAGAAGACAAGAAAGAAGGAAAAGTTCAAAATGGATGTCAGAAGAGATACTGAAATTTGCTCTCCAGTGTAGAGATGTTAAAGCAAATGGAAGAAATGAGGCTGTACAGGAGCTGAGCAGAAAATTTTAAAGGTCATCTCAAGAAGATGAAGTCAAATATTACAACAAATTATGCAAAGATCTGGAATCAGAAAACCAAAAAGGAAGAACACGCACAGCATTTCTCAAGCTGGGGGAACGGAAGAAAAATTTCAAGCCTCGAATTTTGTTATTGAAGGATTCTCTGGGCAAATGATTGAATCATGCAGAAAGCATCAAAAGAAGATGGAAGGAATGTACCAAGTCACTTTAACAAAAGGAAATTGTTGATTTTCAAACATTTCAAGAGTTAGCATATGATCCAAAGCCAATGACACAGAAGGAAGAAATACAAGGTGCATTTAAGGAATTGGTAAAGAACGAGGCACCAGGAATTTATGGAATAAAAATTGAAATTTTTCAAGAAAGTGAGGAGGCACAGGAGGCACTGTCTCACATATACCAATAAATCAGGCTTACTCATTGGAAGATATCCATATTTGTTCCCATTTCAAAGTGAGGTTACTCAACAGAATGTTTGAATCATTGGACAGTAAATTTTATAGCCTATGTGAGTAAACTTTTACAAATGGTAATTGAGAAATGGCTGCAAGGCCACATTGACTGAGAACTTCCAGAGGTTCAAGCCCAATTCAGAAGAGCACGTGGACCTAGTGATATCATTGCTGATGTCCAATGGATCTTGGCTGAAAGCAGAGAATATTGGAAGATGTTTACCTTTGATTTTTGACTACACAAAGGCTTTCAATTCTGTGCATCATGACTAGCTATGGACAACTTTGAGAAGTATGAGTATGGCGGAACTTTTCATTGTGCTCATGAGGAATCTACCTGGATCAAGAGGCAGTTGTTTGAACAGAACATGGGAACACTGAATGATTTCAAATTAAGAAAGTTGTGTGACAGGGTTTTATTCTTTTACCATAATTATTCAGCCTGTATGCTGAGGAAATAATCTGTTAATCTGGGTTATATGAAGAAAAACGTGTCATCAGGATTGGAGGAAGACATTAACATCATGCAGATGATACAACCTTGCTTGGGGAAAGTGAAGAAGAATTAAAGTATTTACTAATGAAGATCAAAGAGCACAATCTTCGGTATGGATTGCATCTCAATGAAAAGAAAACAAAAATCATCACCACTGAACCAATAAACAAGACTCTGATTAATGGGGAAAAATTGAGGTTGTCAAGGTCTTCATTCTGCTTGGATTAACTATCAGTACTCATGGAAGCAGCAGTCAAGAAATCACAGTAAAGGACAGACTTGTAACTATGCAAAACAGCAATGACTTGCAGAACCACCCTATGCATACTCTGAGATTTGAAATAAACTTTGTCACTTGCAATCAGCTTGTGTCTCTTGCCTGTTCGTTAATCCTCGCCTCTCCTTTGGGAAACCCATGCAGTGGTCTGAGCAGGTCTCGGACCCAGATACCACAGCACTTAACAGCAACAACAATTGCTGATAAAATATGGGGAAAAGACAGTGGCTGGGCTTCATACAACTTGGCGGAAAACTTTAGTTGCAATAGTTATTTGCTGAGGGGATGAAAAGTACTCTATTTTTTAAAAAATGTAATAATATGCTTGTAATAATAACCATATATTATTGCATGTTTAATGTATGCTAGTAACTGTATCAAGGAGTCTGCATGAGTCAGCTCATTTAACCCTCATTAAAAATCAAACAAGTAATCAAATAATGTAGATACAACTGTTGTTATTTTTATTAGGTGCCATTGAGTGTACTCTAACTCACAGTGACCCTACATACAATAGAATAAACTACTGCCTAGTTTTACGTCACAAAGTCCTAGTGCAGTGCTGTAGGGTAAAGCACTAGACCTCAAAGTTGATTTGAACCACAGGGTTGGCACTTTCAACTCACAAGCCACTCCTCAAAAATCCTATACAAAGTGGCCATGAGTCAGAACTGACTCAATGGCACTTAACAACAATAGTTTTATGCCCTCTTCACAATTTTATTATGCCTGAGTCTCTCGTTGCATTCACTGTGTCAGACCTTCTCATTGACACAGTGGTTGCAACAATAGACTCAGGCATAGCAAAATTAAAAAACAAAACAAAACCTAGACCTTTTTTTTTTCAACTGACGCTCTATTTTACCAAGCATTATGTCCTTCTGCAGGAACGTGTCCATCCTGATAATGCATTAAAAGTACATAAGACAAACCTCACCATCCTCACTTCTAAGGAGTATTATGACTGCACTTCTTCCAAGATAGACTTGCTCTTTCTTCTTTGACAACATCAGAATTCAAAGGCATCAATTTTTCTTGTCTTCCTTATTCATTTGCCAGTTTTCACAAGCATATGAAATAAAATAAAAGACTATGGTGTTGGCCATGCATACCTTAGTCCTCAAAGTTTATGTCTTTACTTTTTAATACTTTAAAGAGATGTGTTGAAGTATATTTGCCCAATGCAATACATCCGTTGGCTTTTTTGGCTGTTGTTCCATGGGCATTAATTATGGATCCAAGTAATTTGAAATTCATAATGTCAGTCAATCTTTTACCCGTTTACCATGAAGTTGCTTACTCTCTCAGTTGTGAGGTGTAATACCTTCTGAATAAGATAGCTTTTTTTTTTTTTTATTTGTTTGTTTGTTTGTTTTGTTTTTAAGGTTTTATTGTGAATTTTGTGATAGTTTACATGAGAGAACATTAGTTTTACATTCATCCTATAGTATATCCTTTCATTGCTATGGTTACAATCCCCTCCATGCATTATCAACCATCTAAAGGGTATACACTACAAGCATTCCCCCCAGTCATCAGCACACAGCCTCTATCCCTCTCTTTGTCTAAAGTTCAGAACAGCTCCATCTCTCCAAGTCATCTTCTCTGCCTCCATCTCAGGCATCACTGCATCTCTGGGTAGGGTCTCGCTCTCCACTCTTCTCCTTTGATGGTCCCAGGGACCTCTGCTCTTAGGCTGAAAAGTTAATCACTCCCTTCCTTGCTAAAAAGTCTACCTTTACAATTCCAACCTTCACAAGCAGTCCAGATAACAATTATTCACTACTGAATCACAAGAGATCCATACGGATTTCATTTCATCAGCCCCACCTAGACATATTGTATACTACTCAGTGGAGATTCTACCTTCCACCATACCCTATGAATCTAGCTTCTCTCTTGAAAGCTTGTTAGCCAATCAATTATTGCCTTTGTAGCCCCCCATTTTGGGTAGCCAATGTCCAAATTGCCCATCCCTGTCTACTCTGTGTCTGGAGGGGGTGGGAATGATCCCTGCTGTAAGGATTTGTTCCCTCTTTTGAGCTACTGCATCCATAGGTGTGGGTCAGGTTCATAAAATTGTATCAGATTATGCTTTTCCCTCTTCTTTCTTCTTCAGCTTAAGTTCTGATCATCTAGTCATTGAAGCCGTGTCAAATGGGCCTTATCTGCAAGTGTGGGTGTTCTTGTACTGATTTTCTTATTTATTTATTTATTTATTTATTTATTTATTCATTTTTGTATCTGTTTATTGGCCCCCCACCATTTGTGCACCTCCATTCTGCTGACTAGAGGGGGTGCCTGAATGAGTGGACACCCACCACTCTCACCACTGGTGTGTTCTTCTGCCACGTATGTGCACAGATACTCTCAGCCCAAGAGCTGGCCCTGAACTGCTGTTGATTTTTTATTTTTAAATATGGGAAAGGCCAGGACAGGGTTGTATAGACGGAAGAGAGTTTAAAAACAAAACAGGCCAAAAATGGAATTAAATCCTGAGGTGCAGCATAATAGTCAACAGTGGCATCTTTAAATCTCTCAGGCAACTTTGAAGGTAAGAAGATGAAAAGAAGACATTAAAGTCATACTCATGTTAGGCCACAGATTTTTTTTTTTCCTCTCCCTCCTTTCCCTTTTCTGTGATTATAAACTACAGTATTCAGTCTAGATTTGTCTTTTTGTTGTAATTGTTGCTTTGTTTTCTGATGTTGTTTTGTTGTTGCATGCTCCCCCTTCTACCTTTGATGGATTCTTTCTCTCCCTATATCACCTAAGAATAGAAAGCAACTGCTGCCATATTGTCAAGCTACAACCACACTCTATAAAACACCAAAACCCAGGCAAGTACCAAGACCAACTGCCATATACCAAGGAGGAAGACTACACCTGCGAAAGTTACTCTGAGTTAAGCAATGAGAAGAGTGAAAAGGGAAGCCCACATCCTGATCACATCTACCTGGAAGCAATTAGCATAAAAAATACCAAAACTCATACTCAATTAAGTATTAAGGCCACAGATAAACACTTAAACATGTCCAAGAAGCAAATGCAGATGACCATATCAGCACATGTCCAGAAACAAGAAAAAATGTCTGAGACAAATGACCTAGAGGTAGACCTGGACTCCATTCTGGAACAAGGACAGGCCATGGAAATGCTTGAGAATGAATTCAGAAAAATGATTATAAAATGTTTTGAAAATCTTTACAATGGAGTTGAGAAAAATAAGGAAGAATTCAGGAGAGCACTACAGGAACAATCAAATAAGATAGCTACAGCATCGAAAACATTTCAAAACCTACAGAAAGAGGTCCAAATGGTCAATAACATTATATCAGAAATACACCATACTCTGAAAGTGTAAAGGAACAGAATAGAGGGATGCAAGAAAAAAACAGTGATCTGGAAGACAAATCTCTCAATACCGCTAAGATAGAAGAACAAACACAAAAGTATATAAAAAAAAAAAAAAAAAAAACCTGAAGACAGTCTAAGACTGATGTTGGACAACATGAAGAGGAATAACATAAAAATTATCCATTTTCCAGAGCAAGAAGAATCACACAAGTCCACAGCGGAAATAGTTGAAGAACTGCTGGAAGTAATTTTCTCTAACATCCTGAAAAGTAAAAAAGATAAGCATTCAAGAAGCTCAACAAACCCTAGGAAGGATAGACCCCAAAAGAAAATCAATGAGCTATATCATAATCAAGCTCTCCAAAATCAAAGATAGGGAGACAATCCTGAAAGCAGCTAGGGAAAACAGAAGTGTTACATATGAAGGCAAGCAAATCAGATTAAGCTCAGATCTCTCAACAGAAACAATGCAAGCAAGAAGGCAAAGAAGAGACATATATAACACACTGAAAGAAAAAAAAAATGCTCAAAGGTGGTCAGGTAGTGTAGTGGTTAAGGATCAGGCTGTGAATCTCAGGGTCAGCAGTTCAAAACTACCAGCTATTCCGTGGGAAAAAGATGAGGCTTTCTGATTCCATAAAGATTTACAGCCTCAGAAACACTGTACAATGAGACGGAACCAACTCCACAGCACACAACAACAAGAACAACAATGCAAAGGTATAGGTCAAGATCATCAAATTGTATCAGATTGCTCTTTTGTTCCTCTTCCTTCTTCTTCTAGTTAATCTCTGATCATCCAGTCATTGAAGCCAGGTCAAGTGGGTATTTTCTGCAATCTAGATGTTCTTATGCATATGTCCTCTCTTCTTATCAGCTAGACACTTCACTCTCCACTCTAGCCCTCTGTGACTATGTCACTGATTTTGGGCACAATAATCCCCAGGTTTTGCCACACTGCTGGCCAACCAGGTCTCCACCCAGGTTGACAGGATTAGCTCGCAGCTTCATTGCTATTTTTCCCTCATTTCCCCTTATCAGTAACCAACATGAACACCAGTCAGAACACGTGTCTGCTCGTCTATTCCCTTTGAATTAAGTCTTGGATGGGGATTTTCCCTGAGGGGACTCAAACACTTGCCTTGATGTCTCCTGGGTGAGCAGCTTGCTACCATATTGTCAAGCTATCAATCACAACCTATAAAACCCCACAAACCAGGCAAGAACCAATACCAACTGCCAATACCAACAGGTAGACAGACAACACCTGAGAAAGTTATTCTGAGTTAAGCAATAATAAGACTGAAAAGGAAGCCCAAATCCTAATTACATCTACCTGTAGGCAATTAGAAACCATAAAAAATACAAAAACACACCCATTTAAGTATTAAGGCCTCAGATAAATACTAAACATGTCCAAGAAGCAAAAGCAGATGACTATATTAGCACATGTCCAGAAACAAGACAAAATGTCTGAGACAAATGAACTAGAGGCAGATTTGGACTACATTCTGGAAGAAGGACAGGCATTGGGAATGCCTGAGAAGTAATTCAGAAAAAAAAAAAAAAAATTATAAAATGTTTCAAAACACTTTACAATGGTGTTGAGAAAAATAAGGAAGAAGTCAGGAAAGCACTACAGGAACAATAAAATAAGATAGATACAGCATTGGAAACAATTCAAAACCTACACAAAGAATTCCAAATGATCAATATCAGAAATAGATAATACAAAGAAAAGGCAAAGGAGTAGAACAGAAGAGATTGAAGGCAGAACTAGTTATCTGGAAGACTAATCTCTCAATACCACTAAGATAGAAGAGTAAGCAGAAAAAAGGTTAAAACATATCTGAAGAGGGTCTAAGACTCATGTTGGACAACATGAAGAGGAATGACTTAAGAATTATCAGCATTCCAGAACATGAAGAATCACATAACTCCACAGAGGAAATAGTTAAAGAACTGCTGGAAGAATATTTGTCTAACATCCTGAAAAATGAAAAGATAATGTTCAAGGAGCTCAAGGAAATCCAGGAATGATGGACTGTGCCAAAAAAAAACAAAAACAAAAAACACTGAGACATATCATAATCAAGCTCAGAAAATGAATGATAAGGAAACAATCATGAAGGCAGCTAGCAAAAAGAGAAGTGTTACATACAAAGGCAAGCAAGTCAGATTAAGCTTGGATCTCTCAGCAGAATCCATGCTGGCAAAAAGGCAATGGAGAGACATATATAAAACCCTGCAAGAAAAAACACCAAAAATGCCAGAGGACTTCCAGTTGGCAGTGGCAAAGTCGAGTCAAGTAGGGCAGGCTCCCCAGGTGTGGGGCTGAAATCCCAGAGATGTGGCTATCACTGAACTACAACAGAGCTCTGGAACTATAATAGGGATCTGGGTGCCAGTTTCCCACAAACACAAGTGTAAAAATCACATTACAATGGAAAACATTGCATTTTGAAAATGAGCATGGGACTCCCTCCTCAGCCATCCCACCCAGGAGGAAGTCAGAGAGTGGGATTACAGACAGACCAGCAAAGGTCACCTTCCCTAAAAATAGGGAAGCAACAGTTGCAAAAGGAGGTGTGGAGGCATTTTACTTGTTTTTTTCCTCCCTGCATTTTATGTTTTTTTTCCCCTCCTTTTCCCAGTTGTGCCCTTTCACCAAGCCTGGATGTCTTCTTTTCAGTTGGGTGCATACACCCCAAAAGTTCCAGCATTGAGACCACAACTTTCCCACAACATAGAGAGAAAGAGCACCATTGCACGGGACTCCCTCTGCTGGCATCCTGCTAGGGCGGAAGGCAGAGGGCGGTACTACAGACAGACTAGCAGAGGGCACCTACCATAAAAGCAGGGAGGTTCTTGTCTCTGCTTTTATATTGGTTCCACTTTTGGAACATTTGACCACACATATTTCGTGGAGGTGGGAGCTTTTTCTCCCTATGTTACCCAAGAAGTGACAGCAATCATGGACATATAGCCATGCTACAAGGATACCCCATAATATTCCACAATTGAGACAAGAGCCAATAGCAGCTGCTACACATTATATGCAAAAAGGGAAATATATCTCCTGATCATATCCACCAGGAGACACTCAGTAAGCTTAAAAACACAACAACAAACATTCACTTCAGCATTGAAAACCCACCTAATTATTGGAAATGACAAACAAAAAACAACAAAAGATATCAAAACATGTCCAAAAACAAATGAGAGTTGCTAAAACAAATGAGCTAGAGACAGACAAAGGCTTCCTAGAAGAGGAAGAGTAGGCTTTGGATATACCTGAGAAAGAATTCAGAATAATTATATGGAAACAATTCAAATGCTCCGAAATGGGGTCGAGGAAAACAAGAAGCAGTTGTTCGAACAGAACATGGGAACACTGAATGTTTTAAAATAGGAAAAGTTGTGAGACAGGATTGTATTCTTTCACCATACTTATTCAACCTGAATGCTGAGCAAATAATACGAGAAGCTATGTTCTACGAAGAAAAACGTGGCATCAGGATTGGAGGAAGACTCATCAACAACCTGTGATATGCAGATGATACAACCTTGCTGGCTGAAAGTGAAGAGGACTTAAAACATTTACTGATGAAGATCAAGGAGCACTGCCTTCGGTATGGATTACATCTCAATGTCAAGAAAACAAAAATCCTCACCACTGGACCAATAAACAACATTCTTATCAATGGAGAAAA
>NW_006408762.1:3218367-3233132 GCF_000296735.1 Chrysochloris asiatica | reverse complement strand
AGTGCCATGGACTGCCAAAAAAACTAATAGATCTGTTTTGGAAGAAGTGCAGCCAGAGTGCTCCTTGGAGGCCAGGATGGCTAAGCTTCGTCTCTTATACTTTGGACATATTGTCTGGAGGAAACAGTCGTTGGAGAAGGATGTCATGTTGGGTAAGGTGGAGGGTCAAAGAAAAAGAGGAAGACCTCTAACGAGATGGATTGACCAGGTGGCATCATTGATGGCGGCTATTGTGGCGGTGGTAGTGAGGTTGGCCCTGGATCGGACATTGTTTTGTTCTGCTGTGCATGGGATCGCTATGAGTCGGTCCCGACTCGATGGCACCTGACAACAAAACAACAATATGGAAACAATTCAAATGCTCCGAAATGGGGTGGAGGAAAACAAGGTAGAAGTCAGGAAAATACTAAAAGAGCAATCAAACAAAAATTTTACAACATTGGAAACAATACAAAACCTGGAAAAAGAGGTCCAAATGATTAATATTAAAATATCAGAAATGGACTATACACTGAAAGGGGAAAGGAACAGAATAGAAGAGATGGAAGACAGAACTAGCGATCTGGAAGACAAATATCTCAATACTGCTAAGATAAAAGAAAAAGCTGAAAAAATGTTTAAAAGATTCATGCTGGATAGTATGAAGAGGAACAACTTAAGAATTATTGTCATTCTGGAACAGGAAGAATCAGAGAAGTCCACAGAGGAGATAGGTGAAGAGCTTCTGGAAGAAATTTTTCCTAACATCTTGAAAGATGAGAAGATAAACATTAAAGAAGACAAACATACCTCAAGAAAGATAGTCCCCAAAGGAAAGTCACCAAGACATGTAATAATCAAGCTTCCCCAAATCAAAGACAGGGAGAATACTAAAAGCAGCCAGGGAGAACAGAAATGTCACTTAAAAAGGCAAGCAAATCAGAATAAGGTCTGACTATTCAGAACTATGCCTTTGAATGGTGGTGTTGGAGGAGAATACTGAAAGTGCCATGGACTGCCAAAAGAACCAATAAATCTGTTTTGGAAGAGGTGCAGCCAGAGTGCTCCTTGGAGGCCAAGATGGCCAAACTTCGTCTCTCACACTTTGGACACATTGTCAGGAGGGAAGAGTCGCTAGAGAAGGATGTCATGCTGGGTAAGATGGAGGGTCAGAGAAAGAGAGGAAGACCTCCAACGAGATGGATCAGCCAGGTGGCATCACTGATGGAGTCAAGTGTGTCAGCGGTAGTGAGGTTGGCCCAAGATCAGACATTGTTTCGTTCTACTGTGCATGGGGTCACTATGAGTCAGTTCCGATTCGATGGCACCTGACAACAACAACAACAACATTCTGAACAAACCATGCAGGCAAGAAGGCAATGGGGAGACATATACAAAACCCTACAAGAAAAAAACTGCCAATGAAGAATCAATTATCCAGCAACATTACCAATCAAAAACGATGGTACAGTCAAAACATTCCACAATAAACAGAATCTGAGAGATTTTATAAAAACCAATACAGCAATTCAAAACATCTTAGATGGAGTTCTGTGGAATGAAAACCAATAAATAAATAAACACGAATACATGGAAACTGAATAACACCCTGCTGAAAAGTGACTGGGTAAAAGTAGAAATTGTGAATTTACAAAGTTCCTAGAAACATACGAAAATGAAAACACAACATATTAAAATCTATGGGACACAACAAAAGCAGTGCTGAAAGGACAATTTATTGCAATAAATGTATACATCCAAAAAGAAGAAAGAACCAAAATTAACACATTAACACAGCATTTCCAACAATTAGAAGCAGACTAGCAGAGGGAAACTACAGTCACCAAAAGAAAGTAAATAATAAAAATGCAAGCAGAGCTAAGTGAGATGGAAAACAGAAAATCTATAGAAAGAATCAACTAAGAAAATGGTCCTTTGAAAGGATTAATAAAATAGACAAACCATTGGCAAAACTTATAACAGAACAGAGGGAGAAGACACAAGTAACTCACATTAGAAACCATATGGGAAATGTAACAATGGAACCAAAGGAAATCAAAAGGTAATAAATAACAGAATACTATAAAGAGTTTTACTCAAACAAATTTGAAAACTTAGAAGAGATGGATACATTTCTTGAAAAACATGATCTACTTAAACGTACTGAGAGTGAAGTAGAAAGGTTGAACAAACCCATAACAAAAGAAGAAACTGATCAGGTCATCAAATAACTCCCAACCAAAAGAAATCCAGGCCCAGTTGGCTTCTCAGGTGAGTTCTACTAAGCATTCAGGGAAGAACTGCCACCAACTCTACTAAAATTATTCCAGAAGATAGAAGAGGATCAAAAATGCCCTAATATTTTTTATGAAACAAGCATAACCCTCATATCAAAACCCGGGAAGGACATCACTAAAAAAGAAAACTATAGACAAATATCCCTCATGAGCATAGATGCAAAACTTCTAAAAAAATCCTAGCCAAAAGAATTCAACAGCACATCAAAAAAAATAATACATCATGACCAAGTGGGTTTCATAAAAGGGATGCAAGGATCCCTACACATTAGAAAAACAATCATTGTAATCCACAATATAAATTTTTAAAAAAGGAAAAGAACCACATGATCATATCGATTGATGCAGAAAAGGTATTTGACAAAATCCAACATTCATTCCTGATAAAAACACTCAAAAAGTAGGAGTTGAAGGGAAATTCCTCAACATAACAAATAGCATATCTACAAAACCAAGAGCCTACATCACACTCAATGGAGAGAAACTGAAAGCCTTCACTATGCCAACGGGAACCAGAAAAGGATGCCCTATGTCACCTCTCCTATTGAATATTGTGCTGGAAGTTTTAGTCAGAGTTATACAGCATGATAGAGAAATTAAAGGCATCCTAATGGGTAAAGAGGAAGTAAAATTCTCTCTATTTACAGGTGATATGATCCTATACATAGACAACCCAAAAGACTCAGTAAAAAAGCTACTAGACCTCATTGGAAGATTCAGCAAAGTGGCAGGATATAAGATCAACATACAAAAATCAGTTGGATTCTTCTATACTCAAAATGACAGCATTGAAAAGAACATGAGGCAAGCAATACCATTAACAATATCTGCCCAAAGGATGAAATATTTAGGAATAAATGTAACCAGAGAAATAAAGGACTTATACAAAGAAAACTACAAAACATTCATATAAGAAACCAAAAGAGACCTACAGAAGTGGATAGGAAGACTCAACATCGTGAAAATATCAGTACTTCCCAGAGCAATGTACACATATAATGCAATCCCAATCCAGATACCAACAACATTCTTCATAGAGTTGGAAAAGACAACTACTAACTTTATATGGAAAGGAACGAGACCACTGCTTAACAAGAAGAACAAAGTTGGAGGTCTTTCATTCCCTGACTTCAAAATTTACTACATGTCTACAGTGGTCAAAACAGCCTGGTATTGGTATAATGAACGATACGTTGATCAATGGAACAGAATCGAGAATCCAGAAAGTAACCCATCCACATACAGCCAACTGATTTTTTACAAACTGCCTAGGCATATTGCTTGGGGAGGAGATAGTCTCTTTAACAAATAGTGCTGGCAGAAATAGAAAGCAATATGCAAAAAATGAAACAAGACTTTTACCTCACACCCTATACAAAAATGAACTCAGCATGGATTAAACATCTAAATGTGAATCCCAAAATCAAGATGGTAATAAATGAAGAAATAGGGAGAAATGTGAGGGCGCCAATTCAGGACATTTATAGACTACCACGCATTTTGAAAACCACACAAACAAAAGTAGACAAAATAGATGAGTGGGACATACTAAAAATTAAAAACTTTTGTGCATCAAAAGACTTCATCAGAAGAGTGAAAATGGAACCAAAAGAATGGGAAAAAAATATTTTGAAATGACACATGGGATAAGGGACTTATTTCTAAAATATATAGGAAAATACAACACCTCTACAAGAGAAATACAAATAACCCAATTAAAAAAATGGGCACAGGACATGAACAGACACTTCACCAAGGAGGAGATCCGGGCAGCCAACAAACATATGAAGAAATGTTCATGATCATTAGCCAATAGACAGCTGCAAATCGAAACAAAAATGAGATATCATCTCACAACAGTAATAACAGCAAAGATAAAAAAGGCAGAAGACAATAAATGCTGGAGAGGATGCGGAGAAACTGGGAACCTCCTACATTGTTGGTGGGACTGCAAAATGGTCCAACCACTCTGGAAAACAATATGGTGCTTCCTCAGAAGGTTTCAAATAGAAATATCTTATGATCCAGTGATTCCTCTACTTGGTACTTATCCACAATAAATACAAGCCATAACATGAATAGATATATGCACACCAATGTTCATAGCAGCACTATGTACAATAGCAAAAAGATGGAGACAGCCAAAGTGCCCATCAACTGAAGAATGGATAAACAAACTGTGGTACATATACACACTAGAATACTATGCTACCTTGAAGAACAACAAGGAAGCTGCAAGCCACCGCATAACATGGATGAACCTTGAGGACATTATGCTCAGTGAAATTAGTCAGTCACAAAATGAGAATTACTGTATAAGATCATGATTGTAAAAGACTAAGAAAAAGATTCTACCCAAAAGGGGGAAGAAAAAAAAAAAAAAAAAAACACCTACATATATAATTGTGAATTACAGGAATGTATGGGATAAGAGGAGGGGACAGATGTAGGGTAAGATAGAACACAGGGTAGGGAATAGACACAGGGAAGCCTGTGTGCTGGGGGAGAGGGGATGGGCTGACAATACACAAGAAGTGGGGAAGGGAAAAGAACAACAAGGCAGATGTGAAAATAGTTAGGCAGTTTCGCATGGGCTAGGTGGGACAGAAGTAAATGATGATGCATGCACAACCTTGGAATAACAGGGCTGAAGGATATAGGGATTGAGACATGGTTTGAAAGGGTAAAAGAGGGAAATAATGTTAGGATGCTTGGCTGTCTTTTGAATCTTGGTTTCCCTTACTTACCATTGTGAAATAGACACTTGAGGGGCGAGGGATAGCCAGAAACATCACAATAGCAAACATGTAAGCCTGTTTTCAGCCTATAATTGACTGAAATACCTTACAGGGGGGCGAGAAATTTCCCAGACTCAAAATGGGTGGAGGTCCTAAAAAGGCAAGAAGTGACTGGCATACAAGCTTTCAAGAGAGAACCTAGTTCCAGACCAGGCAGGGATAAGCAGAACCTTCACTGAATGATTTCCAATCTGTTGGGACCAGACTGATGAAAGGAAATTGGCATATGGGCATAAGACTCTTGTGGTACAACAGTGAAAGAATGCCATCAGGAGTGACTGTGAGTGTTGGAAATATAGAGGCAGTTGTTTTTTGTTTGTTTGTTTTAGCAAAAGGAGAAGAGTGATTGATTTTTGCAGCCCAGGAGCAGAGGTCCCTGTGACCATCAAGCGAGAAGAGCGGAAAGTGTGACCCTACCCATAGAGGCAGTGAAGCCAGGCATGGAGACAAAGATTATGACGTGGACAGATGGAGTGGCTGGGGACACGGGACTCAGGGAGGGAGAGGGTTTTTTTTTTTTTTTTTCTGACAGCCAGGGGGTGGGCCTGGAGTGTATCCTTTGGTTATTTGATGATGCATGGAGGGGATTGTAATCATTGTAATAAAATGAAATATGATAGGATAAATGTGAAGCTGAATTGGGACACAGGTAAATAATGCTATATGCACAACCTTGTAACTACAGGGCTCTGGGATACAGGGATTGAGACATGGTTGGAATTGGGAAAAGAGGGAAAATAATGTTAAGGTGTTTTGCTGTCTTTTGAATCTTGCTTTCCCTGGCATACCATTATAAAATAGACAGAAAGAGCCAGAAATAGCACCATAGAAAGTTTGTAAGTCCATCTTCTGCCTATAACTGATTTGAAAACCTAAAATGGGGCTACAAAATGCCCAGTGAAGAAGGCTTCCTTTGGAGCCACTGCATTACATCAGACCATAGGTGGAATACTGAACAGCATCCAGAATCTTCTGAGGTAGGAAATTTCCACTTTAAAGGAGAAGCAGACCAGCCTGGGAGTGGCCACATGAAATAGAAGATACTTCTTAATAGAAAGACCTACAGGAAAAATACAAAACAATATAGGCAGGCTGACTGATTACTATAAGAACCAACAAGTGGCTCCCCCAGGAGACATCAAGGCACGTGGTCGGGTCCCCTCTGAGCAAACCTCCTTCTAAGACTAAGACTCAATGAAAATACACACTCTGAATAATGACAACATTTGTCACCGATAAGGGGAAGTGAGGGGAAAACAACAATGAAGCTGTGAACTAAGCCCTACAATGTTCAATAGACACCTGTGAACCTGGGTGGAAACCTGGTTGGGCAGCAGTGTGGCAAGCCCTGGGGACTCTTGAACCCAGAGTCAGTGACATAGGCACAGAGGACTAGAGTGGAGAGTGAAGCATCCAGCTGACATGAAGAGAAAGCACATGCATAAGTACACCCACAATTGCAGGTAATACTTACTTGACCTGGTTTCAATGACTGGATGAGCAGAATTCAACTAGAAGAAGAAAGAAGTGGAAATAAAAGAGTAATCTGATACAATTTGATGAACTTGGCCTACACCTATGGATGCAGTACCTCAAAAGAGGGAATAAACCATCACAGCAAGTATCATTCCCACCGCCTCCATACACAGAGCCAACTGGGATGGGCAACTTGGACATTGGCTACCCAAAGTAGGGGCTACAGAGGCAAGAAGTGACTGGCTTACAAACTTTCAAGAGGGAACCTAGATCCAGAGGGTGTGGAGGAAGATAGAATCTCCACTGTGTAGTATCCAATCTGTCTAGGTGGAGCTGATGAAAAGAAATGCAGATAGGTCTCTTGCGATACAATAGTGAATAATTGTAATCAGGACTGATCGCACGGGTTGGAAATGTAAAGGTAGACATTTTGTGGAAAAAGGAGGGGAGTGATTAACTTTGCAGTCTAGGAGCGGAGGTCCCTGGGACATCAGAGGAAAAGAATGGAGAGTGGAACCCTACTCAGAGAAACAATAATGCCAAAGATGGAGGCAGATCCGATGATATGGAAAGATGGAGCAGCTGAGGACTTTGAACCCAGAGAGGGAGAGGGTGTGTGTGTTGACGATCAGTGGGCAGGCTTATGGGGTGTACCTTTTGGTTGGTTGATGATGCATTGAGCAGATTGTAACCATGGCAATGTAACGATAAACAATAGGATGAATGTAGAGCTAAAGTTATCCCATATAAACTATCACATAATTAACAGTAAAACAGTTTAAATATATATATATATATATATATCCAAAGGGCACATTACATAGGCCAGCTACCTGCTCACAAGCACTCAGCTTTACTCAGTTCATAAGCCTAGAAGCCTACAGGTGCTCTGTCTCTCTATGCCACCCTCCCTACCACAGCGTTTGCTGTCACTGTATTTTTTTGCTAGGGATTTCACAATTCACTTTTGATTTTTTGTCTTCATGATCTTGTGATCCTCGGTTTTTGCTTCCAATATTGTTCCTTTTTACAACTTGTTGTTAAGTGTCTTTGAGTCAGTTCAGACACATAACAACATTGTATAGGATTAGTGAGCATCAGCTAGTGAGTTTGGACCACTGACCTTGCAGCCTAGGGCTTTTTATAGAATGCCAAACATAGTTGTAGTATTTAAATTCTGTTAAGTCAGTTTCAACTCATAGTAACTCTATATAGTGTTTCTAAGGGTGGCTGATGAGTTTTAAATGCCAACTTTGTTGTTCAAACCAACCTTGTTTTCCAGTGCTTTATCCTATAGTGTTACACCAGGACTAGGAGGACTAAAATAACAAATCCCAGCCTTAGAGTTCTGTACACCTTATTTTCATGGTCCCATCCAATCACTAGTTTGGAATTAAGAAGACATTAACTAGAAAATCCATTATCAACTAAATTCAAGATACCTGACTTTTATAGTCATTGACTTTCGTAAATGAAGGATTAGCTCACCACCATTCTCTTCAGTTTAATCTTCCATAATTACAGGTTTTTACAATCACAATTAATCCTGTTAATGATTACTCACATTTGAAATAATAAAATTTTAATTTTCCTCCACATTCTCTTCATTAGGCCCATCTGTAAAATAGGCAACTATTCAGTGGGGATTCTCCCTTTCCTGCCTCATTCTGAGACTAAACACACCCTTGAACGTTTTTAAGTCAGCCACTTTATGCCTTTATATCCCCCTATTTTTGATAGCAAATTTATAATTTCCCTGTCCCTATCAACCTAGTCCTCTGAGGAGACAAGCATGTTCCAAGATGTGAAGAATCTTCCATTCAAGTTGGAACTTTAAGCAACTTCATCCACAAGGAAAAGTCCAATACATCTAATCATACCAGTTTACACTTACAGTATCAAATATCTTTCTTTCCATGTGGTCAGGATATAGTCAACTTAGCACTAGAAAACCAAGATACATCAAATGGGTACCAGCTGTAAGTTTGGGGGTTCACATATACCTCTCTACACTTCAGCCCAGCTAGCCCCTTCACTCTCTAAGTCCTAGCCCCCAAGGTATAGTTATAAGCCTCTAGACTCAGAAATTAACACAACTCCCTAAACTCAGACAAACCAGCCCTTCCTCTGCTTCATCTCTAGCCATTGTGCACCAGATCATCAGATGCCAATAGAACATAACCAAATGCAGTTTGCCTCTTCATTGCTACATTTCCCCCACTTCCACTAAAAAAGTAGATCAACGTGATTGCCAGTGAACAAAATAGTCTGACAACTACCCATTAGTTACCATTAACTTTCAGACCTAGAAGAGGATTTTCTCTGATGAGTACTCACTTTTCTTGCATTGATGCCTCCAAACTTGCTTGAAATTAAAAAAATCCAAAAGTCTCCACTCCTTTCTTTTTCCTTCCCTGTAGTCTCTTTCAATCATGAGTCACTTACACTCTCAGAAGTTCTGGGTGGGACTTCATGTCTTTAAAACACAAATGTCACAATTCTGAAGGTTCTGGGTGGGGGTCAGAAGGCCACCTAAGGCTCCATACTCTACATAAGCTTAGTTTTTTTTCCCCTCCCTCCTGGGCAAACTCTAACTCCCCTATTAGCAAATCAATCAATTGTAGACTGAAAGCAGGCTAACAAGCACTCCATAATCACAGTTCCCAATATTCATTTCAATCACATATGCATGTTTATTTTACATTCATAAGAAGGAGAAACCAATATCCATAAGATAATCAAACACATAAGCCTTTTTAAAATCCCCAAGTTCAATGATTTATTCATCCTTGTACTAATCCTTGAGCCTCTGGTAACGTTGTTCCAGTAGGCCCTGGCCGCCTATCTGTCATCTTGTTTAACCAGCCTAACTGCAGAAACTTCTTTTCTCCCATAAGCTGAAGAATTTTATCTTTTACGTTCCTTTCAGCCATTACAGGTAACAGAAACAAAAATAACCATAAAAAAATTAAAAGTTTAGCTTCTCATGCTACTTCATTTTTTCTTCTAGAAAACCTCATGCTTCCATGAACCTGGAGCCATTGCAGTGAGTCCCACTTCTGACACCAATGGCAAAAGTCATGTGGGTTTCATGTTTCACTTCATCTGGGTTCACAAAGGGAAAGGAAAATCAAGCTCAAAATCAGCCCAAGTCTGATTCATATGAAGTGAAGGTCAGATGTGTTTCTACCCTAAAACATTCATTACCATATTCTGACATGAATCATCCCTCTCACAGCACTCTGCTTTACATCTGGGTTTGATAATCCATTGCAATGGCCACACAAAACTCATAACAATACTAAAGATTATGGGGTTTATTAAAGAAGTGAACAGGCTACAATTCAAAATCAGAAAAAACTCAGGATGCAGAAGTTTCCTAATTAGAAAGGCCTTTTCTCTGCCATACTGCAGGTGTGCCTCACTCTTTTCTTTAGCTTTTTAGCCATCAGTCTCTGTCCTGCTCAGGCAAGTGTAACAGAGTTCTTCTAGCCTATCTGTAAACATCCAAAGGACATATTCTGTAAACAAGTCTCCTGCCTGAAACCACTCAGCTTTATTCAGTCCATGGGCCTAGAAGACTACATCTATCCCATCTTTCCATGTAACCATCTCTGCCACTGACTTTGCTATCATTGTTTTTCTAGGTAGGGAGCTCACACTCTGCTCCTGATCTTCTTTCTTGATAGTTCTGGGATCCTTTGTTCCTGCTTCTGAGATGGCTCTTTTTAAAACTTTACAGATGGCAAAAATAACCAATCCAAGCCTTGGAGTCCAGTACACATTATCTGCAGCGTGGTTGGTGGTTATGTTCTGTGGAGTCAGTTCTGACTCATCATGACCCTTATATATGCTTTCTGAAGCTATAAATCATTACAGGAGCAGAAAGCCTCATCTTTCTCCCATGGAAAAGTTGGTAGTTTTGAACTGCTTGCCGTGTGATTCACAGTCCAATTCGTATGGTCCCATACAATTACTTAGTGGGAGTTAAGAACATGTGGGATAGAAAAGCCATATCAAGTAAATTTAAGGTATTTCTAGTTTTTGAAAGTTAGTGAGGTATCTGTACTAATTCTTTAAATATTTAATAGAATTCACCAATGAAGCTTTCTGGTACTTATTATAGCTCTGTTGAGATTATCTATTTTTTCCAGAGTTTGTTTTGGTAGTGTATGTATTTCTAGGAGTTTGTCGATTTCATGATGCGTAATTTGTTTTCATACTTTTTTTCACAGTAGTATTGACCTATAATATTTTCTATTTCTGGGTGATTACTATTAATGTACCTTTTTTCATTCTGGATTTTAGTCATTAGACTTGTCCCTTCCCTCTCCAGGTCAATCAAAATAAAACTTTGCCAATTTTGTTCATATTTTAAAAGAACAACTTTTAGTTCACATGATTTTTTAAAGTATTTTTAATTCTCGACTTCATTAATTTACACTCTAATTACTATTATTTTCTTGGGGAGTCCTGGTGTGGTGCTATAGGATAATCAACAGAATACAAGGTTGGTTTGAGCTATAAGACTGGCAGTTCAAACTTACCAGTCACTCCTTGGATACCCTATACAGGGTTGCTATGAGTCAGAATTGATTTGTCAGCACTTAACAACAACTTGTTGTGGATTTAGTTTACATTATTTTATCTAATTTGCAAATATGAAATATTAGGCTATTGATTTGAAATTCTTATTTTTTAATATGGGAATTTAAAGTAATAAATTTGTTTCTTAAAACTTCTTTTGCTGAATTCTATAATATTTGTATACATCTCAAAATATTTTCTTATTTTTATTTATTTTTTCAGCCATAGTGTGTGTAGGATTATGTTGATTAATTTTCACAGATTTGTTAATTTTCTAAATTTAGATCTTTAATTGATTTCTTGTTTAATTCCATTGTAGTTGGAGAAAACATTTTCTATGATTTAAATTATTTTGTATTATATTATAATATTTTATATTACAACTCCTGGAGAATACTCTATTTGATATAAAGTGTTACTTAAGTTTTTTTATTATGCAGATGATACAATCTTGTTTGCTGGAAGTGAAGAGGACTTAAAACATTTACTGATGAAGATCAAAGAGCTCAGCCTTCAGTATGGAATGCATCTCAATGTAAAGAAAACAAACGCTCACCACACGACCAATAAACAGCATTCTTATCACTGGAGAAAAGATTGAAGTTGCAAGGACTTCATTCTTCTTGGATCAACTATCAAGACTCTCTGAAGCAGCAGTCAAGAAATCAAACAACGTATTGCATTAGAAAAATCTGCTGCACAAGACCTTTTTAAAGTGTTGAAGAGCAAAGATATCAGCTTGAAGACTAAGGTGCACCTGACCAAAGCCATGGTATTTTCAATAACTTCATATGCATGTGAAACCTGGACAGTGAATAAGGAAGACCATAGAATAATTGACGAATTTGAGTTATGGTGCTGGAAGAGAATATTGAAAGTGCCCTAGGCTGCCAAAAGAACCAATAGATCCATTTTGGAAGAAGTGTAGCCAGAGTGCTCCTTGGAGGCCAAAATGGCCAAACTTCGTTTCTCATACTTTGGCCATATTGTCAGGAGGGACCAATCACTGGAGAAGGAGATCATGTTTGGTAAGATGGAGGGTCAGAGAAAAAGAAGAAGACCACCCCCCAACGAGATGGATTGGCTCAGTGGCAGCATCGATGGATTCAAGTGTGGCAACAGTAGTGAGGTTTGTCCAGAATCGGGCAGTGTTTCATTCTGCTGTTCATAAGGTCGCTATGAGTCGGTACCGGCTCCATGGTACCTATCAACAACAACAACGATGACAAGTCTTTCATTTTATTTTTGACCTTGTATAAATTCTATCGCTTTTCAAATTGTGGCATTGAAGTCTTCAACTATTATTAAACTTCCTATTTTCTCCCTCAATTTTGTCAGTTTTTACAAATATGATTACTTTTTATAGAAAACTTACTGGTAAGAGTTTTGTTATTGTTGTATAGTGCAATTGAGTCGGCTCTGACTTATAGTGACCCTATATATGGTTTCCAAGGAGCAGCTTGTGTGTTTGATCTGCCAGCATTGCACTTCATAGTCCAATGCTGATTATACAGTGCAACACACATTTAATATAGTTAATGTAATTACATGAACCTATAAATGCATAAAAGCATCAATGTAGCTGAAGTTCAGTTTTCAGGATTATTATTATTTTTTAATTTGAGATAGTCATCTAGTTCCAAAATCATGTTGACTTTGTACTTTCTACAGATTTTGTTCAAGAACAATGAAAGATGGAAATGACAAATTGAATATACTGTGATGGATAGTTAATGAAATAATAAAATTTTAAATCACTCTCATATCTTGTGGTGATTTGGTTGAGAAGTTCTTCTTCCTAGATGAATAGTATATAATACAAAATGTATTTACTTCAATTATTATTATTTCATGGGGCTATATGGTGGGCAAGAGAGAAAATGATTTATAAACTACACATGCATGGTTGCTTTTTGTTCATCTAAGGAAACTTCAGAATTAAACATAATAAATTGTTAATCAGCTCAGAAATTATTACTAAGTCAGACCAATAAAAATAAAATTTACAAAACATGTGTGAAACGGAGGAGAGTAAATGAATATAAATTTAAAACAAAGCTTCAAAATGTTTTACATTATTGGATGTTTATTTTGGTGAAAACTGTAATTTTAGCAAAGTTTGTGATTTTGGCGCAGGTACAGGCAGTGTTTCCTTTTGTTGTGCCATAGGGTCACTATGTGTTAGTGATGACTCAATGACACCTAACTATGCACGAGGATGTCTTTGGTTTTCTTATTGTTAGGTGTCATCAGGTTGGCTCCAACTCAGAAGACATTATGCCAAGTCCTGTGGCACCTTCAAAATCATTGCCATGCTTGAGCCCATTCTTGTAGCCACCATGTCAATCCAGTTCATTAAGAGTATCCCTCTTTTTCATTGATCTTCTTTTATATCAAGTACAATATCTTTCTTCAGTAATTAGTCCCTCTTGATGACATATCCAATTTAAGAGAGACAAAGTCACTTCATCCTTGCTTCTAAAGAATATTTTGGATATATTTCTTCAAGGCATATTTGTTCATTGTTATACAGCTGTCTATTCAATAATTTTTGCCAACACGCAAGACCAATAGCATTAACTTATATTGTTGTTGTTGTTGTTGTTAAGTGCTGTCAAGTCAGTTCCAACTCATAGTGAGCCTGTATAGGGTTTTCAAGGAGTGACTGGTGAGTTTGAACAATTGATCTTGTATAAACCTATCTTGAATTCCAGTGCTTTATCCTATATTGCCACCTTTCCATTATTCAGCTTTGTTATGCATATGAGATAATTTAAAATACCATTGCTTGGTTCAGGTGCAGCTTAGTCATTAAAGTGACATATGTTTAGCACTTTGAAATGATCTTTTGCAGCCAATTCACTCATTGCAATATTTCCTCTTATTTCTGGACTACTGCTTCCATTGTTACTGGTTGTTGATCCAAGAAAAATGAAATCTTTGACAATTTCAATTTCTTCACATATATCATTATGCTGTTTAATGGTCCAAGTTCTGAGGATTTTCATTTTCTTTAAGTTCTGATGGAGTGCATATTGAAGTCTTTTACTTTCAGTAGTAAGTGTTTCAAGTCATATTTATTCACTTTTTGCTTTTTCAAGTAGAAAAAAAAAAAAAAAAAACACAGGGACTTTATTTTTCCTAGCACAGGGCAGATCTTAATGGGCTGCTGGGAGGCGGATCTGGGCCCCTACTTGCTGGCAATGAATGGGTTCCAAAGGACCACGATGACAGAGTCCCCAGGCAGGAATATCTTGGAGATCTAGTAGTAGTCCTTGTGGATGGGCTTAGATGTCTTCTTGCCCTTGCCACTATTGGGGACTTTATTTCACATCTCTTTCATTTCTTTAGCACAATGTTGCAATGTCTGTCAAAAGCTTTCATGTGGCCAAGCTGCTTCTTGTTATAGTGACAGATGATGAGCACTTGGGTGTTGTTCATGACCAACTGTGTGAGCAATGAGAAGACCCCCCACATTAAACTTCTCTTACTCCCGCTTTTGCAGTTCCTATTGGGTCATCTCACTCTTAGGATTGTTCAAAAGGTTTATGGTGCTGGCAATGTTCTCAGGTCACCCTCATTTCTTCCACTTTGTTTCTACCCCTCTCATATTCACTTTTAAAATTTT
>NW_006408762.1:3211689-3217947 GCF_000296735.1 Chrysochloris asiatica | reverse complement strand
TTTACATCTCCAAAGGGCACATTCTGCAAGTCTGCTCCTGGCCACCAGCTCTTAGTCCTTCTCTTCTTAGTTGATGAATCTAGAGTCCTCAGCTGCTCCCCCTCTCCATGCCCCCATCTCTGCTTCCATCTCTGGTGCTGCTGCTTCTCTGGATATGTTCCCGCATTCTGCTTGTGTGTTTCTCTTTTGATGTCATCTAGACATGATGACAGCTATTTAGTGGGGACTCTTTCATTCCCCCCATACTCTTAACCTAAACTCCCTCTTGAAGCCTTGTAAGCCCATCACTTTGTGCCTTTATTGCCCCCTCATTTTAGGTAGCCAGTGTCTAAGTTGCCCGACCCTATCTACCCTGTGCTCAGAGGGGATAGCATTGATATTTGATATGAAGACTCTTTCCCTCTCTATTGGTATTTAGAGTAACTACCGCTCTGAGTATAGGTCAGGTTCATCATGAAGATGTATCTTCTGTCACTGTAGCTGTTCCAGTCTGCTTGTCCTTTCTAGTGGGAATGTCTCACCTCATAAGGTTCTAGATGGGACTCAGTATTCCACCTAAGGTTCTATACTCTGTAAAGGTTTTGAACGAGGCCTATTTCACTGGGCAAGTTGTAGGACTCCTTTTAGGTATTCCAGTCAGTTATAAGCTGAAGGTGGGCTTACAAGTTTTCTCTAATCGTGTTTCCTAACATTCATTTCTATCCCACTCAAGTGTCTATTTCACAGTAGTAGGCAAGGGAAACTAATATTCATAAGGCAGTCAAGGATTTTAGTATTATTTACCCTCTTCAAACTATACCTAGATCCCTGTATCCCAGAGCCCTGTTGAGTTTACCTAGATCCCTGTATCCCAGAGCCAAGGTTGAGTATGCATCACTATTTACCTCTGTCCCAGAAGGCCATGAAAACCAGCCTCAGTGTTCCCGTATCTATCTTGTTCTTCTGCCTCCTCCCTCCTTCTTTGATTGCCCTCCCCAACACCCAAAGTAAACCCCCCACCCCAACCCCATTGTGGTTATCTTATTATATTCCATTAGTTCTTCCCTCCATTTAAGACAGTCTATTGTATCCAATAATTGACCTGACCTTCCCAACATCTGGATCTCTGTGTTTACCTTCTTTCACATTGTAATTGTTTTGATCATAGACTGACCTCCCAGATCCTCTGTTCTTACAAATTTATTCTGTTCTTGACTCTTCTATGTGTCGACTGAGTTCAGGTTGATGCTGCCATGTACGTCATTCTGTAGTTGTCTGTTCTTGTTGGTTCTCAGTCCACAGAACTTCCTTTAGGATGTTTTTCAGAGCAGGGTTGGCTTTGGCAAAATCCCTTAGCTTCTGCTTATCCTGTAATGTTTTGATTATACCATTGTATTTGATTGACAGCTTTGCTGGGTAGAGGATTCTTGGGTGGCAGTTTTTTTTTTTCTTTCAGGGTTTTATATATGCCTCCCCATTGCCTTATTTCCTGCATGGTTTCTGTTGAAAAATCTGAGCTTAATTTAATTTGCTTGCCATTGTATGTTATATTTTTCTTTTCCCTAGCTGTTTTCAATATCCTGTCTTTAACTTTGATTTTGGAGAGCTTGATTATTTTATGTCTTGGTGACTGTCTTTTAGGGTCTATCCATCCTGAGGTTCACTGAGCTTCTTGAAAGCTTATCTTTTCATTTTTCCGGATGTTAGGAAAATTTTCTTCCAGAAGCTCTTCAACTATCTCCTCTGTGGACTTCTGTGATTGTTCCTGTTCTAGAATGCCAATAATTCTTATGTTATTCTTCTTCATGTTATCCAACATAATTCTTAGGCCTTCTTCAGACTTTTTTTATATCTTTTTTTGTGTTTGTTCTTCCATCTTAGTAGTGTTAAGAGATTTATCTTCCAGCTCACTACTTCTGGCTTCTATCTCTTCAATTCTACTTCTTTGCCCTTTCAGTGTATTGTCCATTTCTGATATTCTATTATTAATCGTTTGGACCTCTTTCTGTAGGTTTTGAGTTGTTTCCAATCTCTATCTATCTTATTTGATTGTTCCTGTAGTGCTTTCCTGAATTCTTCCTTATTTTTATCAACTCCATTGTATAGTGTTTTGATACATTTTATAATCATTTTTCTGAATTCCTTCTCTGGCATGTCCAAAGCCTGCCCATCTTCCAGTATGGAGTATAGGTCTACTTCCAGCTCATTTGCCTCAGTCACTTTATCTTATTTCTGGACATGTGCAGATATGGTCATCTGCTTCTGTTTTTTGGGCATATTCAGGGGTGATCTGTGGCCTTAATACTTAGATGGGTATGTATTTTGGTATTTTTTATGCTTTCTGAATGCCTCCAGGTAGATGTGATCAGGAAATGGGCTTCCCTTTTCACTCTTCTTCCTGAGAAGTTTCAAGATGCCACTGTTGGTCATTTTGACTTAACTTAGGATTTAATTTTCAGCCTATTTCCTTTTTTGTCTACTTGTCCCACTCCACAATCCCCATTCAGGCCCTCTTTCTAGTTATAAACAGTTCAGGGCCGGTTGTGGCCATTCGGTTTTAATTGGAAACTGTCTCTTTAAATTTTGAGGAGATCTGTGTGCATGCATAGTAGAGTCTTCCGAGAGTGTGACTGGGGTGTCCGCTAGCTCAGGCACACTATAGTTACCAGAATGGTGGTGCTCAGTCAGCAAGGGACCAATAAACAGATACCAAAAGAAAAGAATATCTGCACTTTTATCTCTGGAGTTCTGCCAGGCGTCTATGGCCGCTCCAGTCCATCCCCAGCTTGGTCTTACCCAAGATGGTGGCTCCTGGAGCAGCTGAACATTCTGAACTAGAAAGCAATGGATTTCTTGCTTCTGCCACAAATTCCCCCAGCTGTAAGCCTTCCAACCTTCTCAATATTCCTTTATATGTGGTTCAGAGTTTTGGGACCATACCCTGAGCCTGCTTGGTCCTGTATTCTGTGTTGTTGTTGGTGGAGCTCTTCACTGTACTTCCACCTGATCCGCCATCTTGTTTGTTCCTCATATTCACTTTTGATAGGCAAGTTTGTTTCATCTGCATATATCAGTTTGCTTTTTTATTTTTTTAACTGGTCTTTTTTCTGACTACAAAAGTGAAATGTTATGACTTGATATTTTAAAAATTTCCTTAATAATATTAATTAATATCTGATAAGATATATTTTATTTTTAGATTCCCCTAAATTTAGATTTAGGGTATCTAACATTCAACACTTTATGTCTTTTTCATTGCAGCAAGCATTCATTGATCTGTAACTATTTGCATCATCAACATCTTATAGACTTTGAGGATTTATATAAAAATTAAATAACAGAGCTCTGCAATATGATTATTAACAGCAGAATTTTTATTTTTGTATGAAAAGCAAGGAAATCACTCAGAAAGATTTCTTAGAGTGGGAGTATTTTGCTTGGTTCTTGCAGGAGAGAATGGATATAGGTTAATAAAGGAGATAAAATGGGCAAATGTAACTATACAGAGAATGATTTGACAGGGTTTGAAGCTTCATAAGAATTTTATGTATTCAAATGAGGCTGCAAGATTTGAGGAATGTTTTGAACTTCATAAGAACTTTATTTACTCATATGAATTGGCAAAGATATGAAGACAATGTATAGATTCTTAGATACTCTAATATCAAAGCCAAGAAGTATTCCTGCATATAATTATGTAGTGGGAAAATCATTACCTTCTTAAATGACATAAAGTACAAACAACCTTGTGGTGGACTGATGGAAACATTAAAAATCACTTTCAACTTTCTTAAATGTATGTTGTTGTTGTTGTTAAGTGCTGTTGAGTTGTTTCTGACTCACAGTGACCCAATATAAACTTTATGAGGAGTACCTGGTGGATTTGAACTGACCTTGCAGTTAAAAGTTTAATGCACATCCTACAGCACTACACCAGGACCCCCTTAATTGTATAGAACAATTGGAATAATCTAATCACTAAAACTGGTCAGTACTTGAATTCTGGAAAAGAATGAGAAGTGGTGAACTAATCTCACAAACATAGTGGGCCTCAATCTACTTAATTCTGCACAAGTCACAATACAACTTGCTTACAAAGCTAACTTCATTTTGTCTTATCCATATCGATCTGACAACAGTTTCCTTTCTGAATTTTTAAAAATATTGGAAAACATATTTTTTTCTAAGCTGTAGTAAATGCTGTATATGTTATTTACTACAACAATTATTAGGTTGAGGGATACAAAAAAAGAGACATAGACCTTTGGAGTAAAATGTTTCATATCTATATATAATCATTAATGACTGTTAGAAAATTTAAAATACCATTTTGTATACTGTAGAGTAGTAGACTAGAATATGCAATAATTTTCAGAGGATGGGAATCCAGAATAAAAGCACAGGTAAAATATTTTATAATCTGTGGTAGTTCTGAGCAGGAAGATGGAGAAGAAGAAAAAAAAAGCACTAATTGCATATACTTTACCACTAGAAATTTCAAGTTTAATTTCCAAAGAAAGAAACAGGCAGCTGTTACCCTTTTATTACAGCTGCCATAATCTTTCAGGGAGGTGGGGATTGTTACAGTTTACTTAATTGTAGTGAATTAGAATTAAGTGGTATGGGTTGTACAGGATATTTTCTCCTGTCAGAATAGTTTGAAAGTAAAATGCTTCAAGAAATATTGTTATAGGTATAACATATAGGCATCAATTCTACTCCTCTATTTTCATCTAGACTTTTAATATCATGTGGCTTTCTTCCAAGAACATTGTTGATAAGTAATGATTCATAATGACCCTGCATAGGATTTCCAAAGAGCAGGAGTTACTGATGAGTTTGAAGCATTGACTTTGCACTTAACAGTCCAATGATTATCTTACTGTGCCACACCAAAATTCTGTCTTAAGAATACTTTTTCCTGCATTATTTAATCAAATTCATGGAGTATATTTCATATATAAATTTTTTCTAATTGTGCAATTTATTGAAATTTAGTATTCACCATCAACATCTAACTTTAGGAGATTTGAGATTTCTACCCCACCATCCCTCAAATAAAACAAAAACAAAAACAAAAACAAAAAATATTCACTCATTTATGGTCATTCTCAATTTCCTTTCCATTTATTTGCATGGTCTGATCAGGAATTGGGCTTTTACAGGAGGCATACAAGCCTGTCATGATCCAGGATTTCCCATTCCTTTTTATTACAAAGCAGTTCTCCAAGTATTTTTCATGAGACTGAAGGATATGACTGAAAGGATAGTATTATGTGCCTGGATACTAGACATAAGGTAGATAGAAATATGGATGAATTGGCAGGGAAAATTTGAGTAACGAGCACAAATATAATGAGTCAGAAAACCATACGGTTGCTCTTTATCATCTAGTTATTCTGTATGCATTTTTAACTAGAGGTTTTATATTAATTTTACTGTTATAGTGTGGAAATATGCTACAGAACAGGGAGAGCTGAATACCGAAATATATGTTTGCACCCTGATAAATAAAAATAATTGTTTATGCTCTGATGTGGATTAATGACAAACCAAACATTCAAGTTCTTCCTCTTTGCCCACCATTTACCCAATGATGCTGTCAAGATATCCAATCTTTCTCTGTGATTTTGGTAGGTAATGAAATTATTTTGCAATTTATCTTTTGGTTCTTGATTTTCTTAAGGGAATGGTTGACTCTACTGAAATATATAAATATATAAGTATATATTTCCCCCTTCTCTACAACATCTGTAGAATGTCAACTAGTCTCTTTTGTACGTATATTAGGAAATCTATTTAAAAAAATCAATCTTTAAATTGGATATGTATACTGACTTTCAATTAGATTTCAGGTTAAGACAACATGAGAAAATCAATAGCTTATTTTATTTTTTCCCCCTTTTTCTTCGTGTTCATATTTTTAGGAGCTCTAGTAGTGTAGTGGTTACAAATAAGGCTGCAAAACCTTAAGGTCAACAGTTCAAAACTACCAGCTGTTCCATGGAAGAAAGAAGAGGCTTTTTGCTCCTGTAACGATTCACACCCTCAGAAACCCTGTACAGGGTGACTATCAGTCAGAAATGACTCCATGGCACATAACCACTAAAATAAAGAGTCATACCATTTAAGGCGTAGTCAATAAACTATCAGAATAAAAGAAGGATGTTTACCTATGCTTTATTGACTTCACGAAGGCTTTCAATTGTGTGGATCATGACAAGCTATGGACAACATTGAGAAGTATGAGTATTCCAGAACACTTAATTGTACTTCTGA
>NW_006408762.1:3206216-3210769 GCF_000296735.1 Chrysochloris asiatica | reverse complement strand
TTTCATTCTGCTGTGCATGGAGTCGCTATGAGTCGGTTCTGACTCGATGGCACCTGACAACAACAACAACAACAACAACAACCATTAAAGGCAAGAATCTTCACTGAGCATCCTGTAATATTACTATGGGATCAAGGGGTAATTCTTTGGCCTAGTCACTGCAAAACTACCAAACAAGGTCTGTCAATATATACCCATCCCACTGTGTACAACACTGTCTCTCACCCTGTTGTAATCAAAGATCATTTCCCCTTGCCCCATTTTCTGCCATCTACACATTAAATTATTTGCAATGATCTTTACAAGAAAGGTGTAATTGGGACTTTGAACATAAGGGAATAAACTTATGACATTGTACCAAGCTTTACATATATCAAAACTTAACATCACCTCCCATGAGCGAAACAGGAAATTCTGATCCCTTTTACAAATATTCATGGAGGCACTTGTTGTTGTTAAGTGCTGTTGAGTCGGTTCTGACCCATAGTGACCCTGTATAGAGTTTCCAAGGAGTAACTGGTGAGCTTGAACTGCCGACCTTGCAGTTCAAATAGACTTTGCAGTCTAGAACTTTAACCCACAGTGCCAATCGAGAATTCTCATGAAAAAGACCTGAAAGAGGGTTGTGGAGTGGGAGAGAGACAGACTAAAAAGAAAACAGGCAAAAAATTAAATCCTAAATTACGACATAAGGACCAACAGTGACATCTTGAAATATCCCAGGTGGCCTTGAAAGCAAGAAGCCGAGAAAGGGATGTTAAAGTTAAGCTCATATTTTGCTACGGAGTTGTTGTTGTTGTTTTCTCTCTCTTTTCTAGGATTATAGACTACATTATCCAATCTGGTTTTTGTTGTTGTTGTTGTTTTCTATTCTTTCTGTTTTGTTTATAGGTCCCCTTTTTAACTTTAGAGGTTTCTTTTTCTCCCTACGTTACTCAAGAAAGGACAGCAACTGTGGTCATATAGTCAAGCTATAATCACACCATATAAAATCCCACCATCCAGGCAAGAGTGAATATTAGCTGCTATACAGAAGATAGAAAGCCAACAACTGCTACCATTTCTGTGAGTTGAATAATAATATATAAAAAATAAGAAAACTGAAGCCAATCTACAGATCACATCTAATTGTCGGCAATCAGAAAGCATAAGAAAACATCAACATCCATTCATATAATTATTCAATTTCCAGCTAACTATTGAAGATGCTCCCAAAACAGCCAACCATATTGGCATATGTCCAGAAACAAGATGTTGTTGTTGTTAAGTACTGTGGAGTTGGTTCCGACTTATAGTGACCTTGTACAAGGTTTCGAAGGATGTAAATCTTTATGGAAGCAGAAGGCCTCATCTTTCTCCCACGGAATCACTGGTAGTTTCAAACTGCTGACCTTGTTGTTGGCAGCATGACTCATAACCACTATGCTACCAGAGCTCAGTGACTGGAAAAATGAGTAGGAAGTAAATTAGACATCACATTGGAAGGGGGGCAGCCTTTGAAATTTCTGAGAAGGAATTCAGGAGAATGATACTGAGATACATCAAAAACCTCCACAAGTTTGAGAAAAATAAATAAGAAGTCAGGAAAGCACAATAGGAAAAATCAAATCAGATAGATACAAGATTAGAAACTATTCAGAACCTGCAAAAATAGTTCCAAAGGATTAATAACAAAATATTAGAAATGGACAATATACTAAAAGGGCAAAGGAGTAGAATTGAAGAACTGGAAGCCCGAACTAGCAAGCTGGAAGACAAATCTCTCAATACTGCTAAGATAGAAGAGCAAGCAGAAAAAAAAAAAAAAAAGGATACAAAATTCTGAAGAAAGTCTAAGATTCGTGTGGGACAGCATGAAGAGAAATAACAGGAATCATTGGCATTCTGAAATAGGAAGAATCAAACAAGTCCACAGAGGAGATAGTTGAAGAGTTGATGGAAGAAGATTTCCCCAACATCATGAAAAAGGAAAAGATAAGCATACTAGAAGCTCAATGGACCCCAAGAAGCATAGACCCCCCAAAAAAAAATCACCAACATATATTATAATAAAACTCTCCCACATTAAACACAAGGAGAGAATCCTAAAAGCAGCTAAGGGAAAGAGAAGTTTTACATACAAAGGCAATAAAATCAGATTAAGCTCTGATCGCCCAGCAGAAACCATGCAGGCAAGAAGGCAATGAGGAGACATATATAAAACTCTGAAAGAAAAAATCCTGCTAACCAAGACTTGTGTATCCAGTAAATCTGCCAATCAAATACGATGGTGTAATAAAAACACTGCAAGATAAACAGAAGCTAAGGGATTTTGCCAAAGTCAACCCCACACTTCAAAACATTTTAAAGGAAATTCTTTGGACAGATAAATAACAAGAACAGACAACAACCAGAGATTGACATATGTGGTTGTTGTTGTTGTTGTTAAGTGCCGTGGAGTCGGTTCCGACTCATAGCGACCCTGCACAGGTTTTCCGAGTCTGTAAATCTTTACGGGAGCAGAACGCCTCATCTTTTTCCCACGGAACCATTGGTAGTTTCGAACTACTGACCTTGTGGTTCACAGCCCGATTCGTAACCACTACGTTACACCATATAAAACTCAATCAACAAATGGTTGATTTCAAAGAAGAGCAAAATATTAAGAATGAATTCAGAGGATCTGGGAGGTCAGTCAATGGTCAAAATAATTATACTGTGAAAGAAGGTGAACATGTAAGGACAGAGATTTCAGTGGTGAGGAGGTCAGGTAGATTACCGGATAAAAAAGACAGCTGTAAATGGAGGAAGAAGTTAATAGAATATATGTTCATATATCAAAAAATTAATATTCATAGCATACCAAGAAAATTAAAATCCAAGAAGAACATGAAAACACAAACTATGAGGAAACTGAGAAGAAAAAACACAAAAAATATGAACTCAACACAGGAAGTCATGCAGAACAAAGAAACCAGAAGCACCCAAAACAAAAACAAAACAAACTTAATGACAGCGATTAATTTATATGTATTGATAATTGTACTGAATGTCAATAGACTAAATGCACCATTAAAAAGACTAAGAGGGACAGATGGATAAGAAAACAAGATCCTTCAATAGGCTCAGTAAGAGACACACCTTACACTCAAAGACAAAAACAGACTAAAAGTTAAAGGATGGAAAAAGTATATCAAGCTAATTGCAATAAAAAAACAAACAGCAGTGGCAATGCTAATCTCTTTTTGTGTGTGTGTGTGTGTTTTGCCTCAAATATTTTTTCTTATTTATTCTTTCTCTCTCTCTCTTTTTTTTTTTTTGAATCTTGTACATGTTTTCTTTTCTTTTCTTTTTTTTTAATGTTTTATTGTGAATTATGTGATAGTTTACATCAGAGAACATTAGTTTTACATTCATTCTATCTTACATCATTCCATTGCCATGGCTACAATCCCCTCCATGCCTCATTAACCAACCAAAGAGTATACACTACAAGCCTGGACACTGGTCGTCAGCACACAGCCCCTCCCCTCTCTAGATCTAAAGTCTCCAGCTGCTCCATTTCTCCACTTCATCATTTTTGCCTCTGTCTCTGGCATCACTGCTTCTTTGGGTAGGGTCCTGCTCTCTGCTGTTCAAAATTGATGGTCCCAGGGACCAACATTCCTAGATTGAAATGTTAATATCTCCCCTCCTTGCTATAAAATGTCTAACTTTACATTTCCAACCCCCACAATCAGTCCTGATAATAATTATTCACTATTGTATCACAAGACACCTATCTGCATTTTATCAACCCTGCCTAAACAGATTAGATACTACTCAATGGAGATTCAACCTTCCTCTATGACCCCTGGATCTAGGTTCCCTCTTAAAAGCTTGTAAGCCAGTCACTTCTTGCCTTTGTAGACCCCCCCCCCCATTCTGGGTAGCCAATATCCAAGTTGCCCATCGCTGTCTACTCTGTGTGTGGAGGGGGTGGTAATGATTCTTGCAGTAAGTATTTGTTTCCTCTTTTGAACTACTGCATCCATAGGTGTAGGTCAAGTTCATCAAATTGTATCAGATTATTCTTTTCTTCCTCTTCTTTCTTCTTCTGGTTGAGCTCTGATCATCCAGTCATTGAAGCCAGGTCAAGTGGGTATTATCTGCATGTATGGGTGTTCTTGTGCATATGCTCTCTCTTCTTATCAGATGGATATTTCACTTTCACTCTAGTCTTCTGTGGCAATGTCACTGACTCTGGGTCCAAGAAACCCCAGGTCTTGCCACACTGCTGGCCAACCAGGTCTCCATCTGGGTTCACAGGAGTCTATTGAAAATTATAGGACTTAGCTCGCTGCTTCATTGCGCTTTTCCCCTCACTTCCCCTTATCATTGACAAGTGTGGTCACCAATCAGAGCCTGTATTCCCATTGAGTCTTAGTCTTGGAAGGGGGTTTGCACTGAGGGGACCTGAACACTTGCCTTGATGTTTCCTGGGCAACCAACTTGATTGTTCTTGAAGAAATGGTTGGTCTGCCTTTATTGTTTTGTGTTTTTCCTGTAGGTCTTTCTTTCAAGAAGTATCTTCT
>NW_006408762.1:3169772-3182846 GCF_000296735.1 Chrysochloris asiatica | reverse complement strand
ACAACAACAACAACAACATGCACATGCGTGGTAGAACCCTCCAAGGGTGGGGCTGGAATATTCGCCAGCTCAGGCACCCCTATAGTCACCAGAATGGAGGTCCGCACACAGCAAATGTCCAACGAAAAAATACCAAAAAAAAAAAAAAAAGAAAAAAAGAATGTCCACACCTCTATCTCTGCAGCTCTGTCAGGTGTCCTTGGCTGCTCTCATCCTTTTCCCCCTTGCCCCCTCAAAAAATGGCGGCTCCTGGAGCAGCTGAGCGTCCCATACCAGGGAGCAATTGATTTCTTGCTTCTGCCACAAACTCCCCAGATGTAAGTCTTCCAACCTTCTAGATATTCCTTTATATGTGGTTCAGAGTACTGGGACCATTCCCTGAGCCTTCTTGGTCGTGTATTCTGTGTTGTTCTCGGCAGAGTTCATCACTACACTTCTACCCCATCCACCATCTTTTTCTGGAACCTAATATCACTTTTGGAAAAGGACAGAATAATCAGAAATAAACTTGACAAAGACACAGAGGAACTAAACAACACAATCAACCATCTTAACCTCATCTATAGAACATTCAATCAAACAACAGCACAACACTCATTCTTTTCCAGTGCACATCCAGAATATAGAAGAGGATGGAGAACCTCCTAATACATTATAAGCATAACCTTCATACAAAAAGCAGGGAAGAACATCTCAATGAAAAAAAAAGTATAGACCAACATCCCTCATAAACATAGATGCAAATATTCTCAACAAAATCCTAGCCAATAGAATTCAAAAGCACATAAAAATAATAAATTATGAAAAAATGGGATACATATCAGGATGCAAGGATGATTCAACATTGGAAAAGCAATCTGTGTAACCAAACATAGAAATAAAAAAGGGAAAAAAAAGAAAAGAAAGTACTTGATCTTACTGATTTATGCAGAAAATGCATATGACAAAATCCATTATCCATTCCTGATTAAAAAATCACAACAACATTGGAATTGAGGGAAATTCATCAACATAATTAAGAGCATATATTGCAAACCAACAGTCAACATCATTTTCCATGGATAGAAACTAAAACCCTTCCCGCTGTGAACAGAAAACAGACAAGGATATTCTTTATCACCTCTCCTATTAATAGTGTATTGGAAGTTTTAGCCAGAGCTATAAGACAAGAGACAGAAATCAAACGTATCCAAATTGGCAATGAGTAAGTAAACTACTGTAATTGCTGATTTTATGATCCCATATATATAAAACTCCAGGGACTCCAAAGAACACTACTAGAACTCATTGGAAGTTTCAGGAAACTGGCAGGATACCAGATCAATGTACAACATACAAAAATTAGTTGGATTCCTTTATACTAAAAATGACAGCACTGAAAAGGAAATTAAGAAAGTGATAATATTTATAATAGCTGCCCATAGGATGAAATCTTTAGCATAAAATGTAACCAGAGATACAAATGACATATATAAAGAAAACTACAAAACACTACTGCAAGAAATGTAAAGATACTTACAAAAGTGGAAGAAAATACCATGCTTCTGGATAGCAAGACATAACATTGTAAAAATGTCCATACTACCCAAAGCAATCTACAAATGCCAATCAAGATTCCAAAGACATTCTTTAGAGATTTGAAAAAAAAAAAAAAAATTAGTAACTTTATATGAAAAGGAATGGGATCCAGGATAAGCAAAGGACTGCTTAAGAAGAAGAACAAAGTTGGAAGCCTCACACTCCCTTTTTTCAAAATATACTACATTGCTACCATGATCAGAACATCTGGTACTGGTTCAGTGAAAGATACATAGATCAATGGAACAAAATCGAGATCCAGAAATTAACCCATCCACGTACAACCAACTGTTCTTTGACAAAGTACCAAAGTACATTGAATGAGGATGAGATAGTCTTGTCAATAGATGGTGCTTGCAGAACTGGAAATCGATATGCAAAAGATTAAAACTAGACCTTAACCTAGCACCGTATAAAAAACCACCTCAGCATGAATTAATACCCTAAATGTGAATTGCAGAATTATAAAGGTCATCAATAAGAAAATAGGGATAAATTTCAGGGCTCTAATACAAGGCACACAAAGACTACAAAACATTGTGAAAATTACACAAAAAAGGGAGACAAACCAGATGATTGGGACATTCTAAAAATTAGAAAATTATGTGTATCAAAAGATTTCACCAAAAGAATAAAAAATGAGCCCACAGAATGGAAAAAAAAAAAAATTTTGCAACAACATATCAGACAAGGGACGAATTTCAAAAATCTATAGGAAATGACAATGCCTCTACAAAAAAGACAAATAACCTAGTTTAAAAATGGGCACAGGACATGAACAGACACTTCACCAAAGGAGAAATTCAGGTAGCAAACGAGCATATTAAGAAATGTTCATCATCATTTGCCACTAGAGAGACATGCAACGTTAATGCACAAGGTAGGGGGTAGACACATCATAGATCGGGTGTTGGAGAGGGCAATACACAAGAAGGGGGAGGGAGATGGAAGAACAAGGTAGATAGAGGAATGCTGAGACAGGTTTGCTTTGGCTAAATGAGACAGAGGTAAAAACTGATGTATGCTCTATCATGGAAAAAGAGTGCTCAGTGATACAGGAGTTGAGGCGTAGTCTGAAGAGGGGAAATAATGCTAAGATGCTTGACTGTCTTGTGAATATTGGTTACCCTTGCCTACTATTGTAAAATAGACAATTGAATGGGATAGAAAGGAATATCAGGAAACATAACTTCAGCCTAAAACTGATTGGAAAACCTAAAAAGGGTTCTAGAATGTGCCCAGTGAAATAGGCTTCTTGCAGAGCTTTGTAGTGTATAGGACCTTAGGTGGAATCCTGAAGTCCATCCAGAACTTTCCTACTAAAAAGGACAAGCAGACCAGCCTGGAACATCTAGAGCAACAGAAGATATTTCTTGAATGAAAGATCAGCAGGAAAAATCCAAAAAAAAATGGCAGTCTGGTTGGCTACTACAACAATCAGCAACTTGTGTCCCGGGGAGCCATCAAGGCCAGCAATCAAGATCTTTCAGGTCAAACTCCGCTCCAAGACTGAAACTCAAAGGGAATACATGAGCAGGCATGAAAGCATTCTGGCTACCATATTGGTCTACTGGTGAGTGGAAGAGGTGGGAAGGCAGTAATGAAAAAATGGGCTGAGTTCAACCATGTTCCATAGACTCCCGTTGACGTAAAGAGGGCAGAGAAAAGAGGAAGGGCTGTTTTTTCCTAAGTGTGGTGAGACCTAGGGACTCCTGAGGCCTTGGACAAGGACATAGCCACGGAGGGCTAGAGCTGAGCTGGTATGACACAAAATAAGAAGAAACAGCTCCAATCATCTGTTAATAATCAGACTGTGGAATTGTGAATTATTAATCCAAGAAAACAAATTTACAAAAAAATTAAATGAAACCCATAAAGAAAAAAACTGTAGGCATTAGTAAGCTGAAATTAACTGATATTGGTTAGTTTATATAAGCAAATCACATGATCTATTATGTGGGAAAGTTAAAATTGAAAAGGAGTAGTGTTGCATTCATAAGTAAAAAGAATATTTCAAAATTTATCATAAAGTATAATGCTATATTTGATAATAATCCTCCAAAGAATATGACTATTATTCACATATATTCACCAACCACTGATGTCAGAGATGAGGAAAATGAAGACTTTTACCAGCTTCTGAATTCTGATATTGGTCAGAAGCAATAAACATGCATTGATAATCACCAGTAATTATAATGCAAAAGTTGGAAATGAAGAAGTATCAGCAGTTTAAAAATATGGCCTGGGTGAAATAAATGACATCGGAGATCATTGATACAATTTGTCAAGGACCACAATTTATTATTTGCATATACTTTTTTTTTTTTTGACAACATAAATGGGAATTATACAAATGGACCTCATCATTTGTTGTTGTTGTTGTTAGGTACCATCGAGTAGGTACCGACTCATAGTGACCTTATGCACAGCAGAATGAAACACTGCCCAATTCTGTGCCAACCTCATTATCGTTGCCACACATGAGCCCGTTGATGCTGTCACTTTGCCAATTTATCTCTCTGGGGAGTCTCCTCATTTTCTCTGACCCTCCACCCTACTAAACATGATATCCTTCTCAAGGGACTTGTACCTCCTGACAATATGTTCAAAGTATGAGAGATGAAGTTTGGCCATCCTGGCCTCCAAGGAGCACTCTGGCTGTACTTCTACCTACACAGATCTGTTGGTTCTATGGACGCCCATGACACTTTCAATATTCTCCTTCAACACCACAATTCACCATCATCAATGCTTCTATGTTCTTCTTATTTACTGTCCAGTTTTCACATGAATATGAGGTTATTGAAAATACCATGTCTTGGGTCAGGTGCACTTTAGTCTTCAAGCTGACGTCTTTGCTCTTCAACATTTAAAAATATTCTTGTGCTACAGATTTGCTTAATGCAATACTTCGTTTGATTTCTTGACTGCTGCTTCCATGAGTGTTGACAGTTTATCCAACAAGAATGAAGTCTTTGACAACTTCAATCTTTTCTCCATTAATAAGGATGTTATTTATTGGTCCAGTGGTGAGGGTGTTTGTTTTCTTTATATTGAGATACAGTCCATTCCGAAGGTTGTGGTCTTTTATCTTCATCAGTAAATAGTTTAAGTCTTCTTCACTTTCAGCAGGCAAGGATGTGTCAGCTGCATATTGCAGGTTGTTAATGAGCCTTCCTCCAATCCTGATGCCACGTTTTTCTTCATATAACCCAGATTCTCATATTATTTGCTCAGCATACAGGTTGAATAAGTATGGTGAAAGAATAGAACCCTGTCACACACCTTTCTTAATTTTAAACCATTCAGTGTTCCCATGTTCTGTTCAAACAACTCCTTCTTGGTCCAGATTCCTCATGAACACAATTGTTCAGCAATACTCATACTTTGCAATGTTATCCTTAGCTTATCATGATCCAGACAATTGAAAGCCTTTGTATAGTCAATAAAGCACAGGTAAACATCTTTCTTATATTCTCTGCTTTCAGCCAACATCCATCAGATATCAGCAATGATATCCCTCGTTCCACAGCATCTTCTGAATCTGGCTTGAACCTCTGAAAGTTCTCAGCCAATGTATGCTTGTATCCATTTCTGTATTACTTTTAGTAAAATTTTACTTGCATGGGATATCAAAGATATTGTCCACATTTTGTTGGGTCACCTCTCTTAGGAATGGGGACAAATAAGGGTCTCTTCCTACCTGTCAGCCAGATAGTGGTCTTCCAAATTTCTTGGCATAGATGTTTGAGTGCCTCCTGTGCCACCTCCCTTTCTAGAACGATTTCAGTTTTTATTCCATCAATTCCTAGTGACTTGTTCTTTGCCACTTCCTTCAATGAACGTTGGATTTCTTCCTTCAGTATCATTGGCTCTTGATCATATTCTACCTCTGGAAACGGTTAAAATCAACCATTTCCTTTTGGTAAAGTGATTTGTAATTCTTCAATCTTCTTTTGATGCTTTCTGCAACATTCAATAATTTGCTCAGAGAATCCAACAAAAGTTGAGGCTTGAATTTTTTTTTTTTTTCAGTTTCCCCAACTTGAGAAATGCTGTGCGTGTTCTTCCTTTTTGTTTTTCTGACTACAGATCTTTGCATATTTTGTTGTAACATTTGGCTTTATCTTCTCTGGTTGATCTTTGAAATTTTCTGTTCAACTCTTGGACCTTCTCATTTCTTTCATTTGCTTTAGCATCTCTACGCTGGAGAGCAAGTTTACGTGTTTCTTCTGACATCCATTTTGACCTTTTCCTTCTTTATTGTCTTCTTAATGACTTTTTGCTTTCTACCTGTATAACGTTCTTCATGTCATTCCACAACTCTTCTGATCTTCAGTCTTTAGTTTTTAATGTATCATATCTGTTCTTCAGATGATCTCTAAATTCGGGTGGGATATATTCAAGGTCATATTTTGGCTCTCATGAACTTGTTTTCATTTGCTTCAGCTTCAGTTTGAATTTGCAAATGAGCAATTGATTGTCTGTTCCACAATCTGCCCCTGGCCTTGTTTTGACTGATGATATGGAGCTTTTCCATCGTCTCTTTCTGCAGGTGTAGTCAATTTGAGTTTTAGGTATTCCTTCTGGTGAGGTCCATGCTGTCTCTTATGCTGTCTAAAGAATGTATTTAAAATTAAAACACCATTGGTTTTGCAGAATTATATCATCATTTCTATCACCAAGGCCAAATTTTCCAACTACTGATCCTTCTTCTTTGCTTGCAACCTTATTATTCCAATCACCAGTAATGATCAATACATCTTGATTACATACTTGATCAATTTCAGATTGGAGAAGTTGATATAATTTTTCTATTTCATCCTCACTGCTTTAGTGGTTTGTGCATAAATTTGAGTAATAGTGGTATTAACTGGGCTTCCCTGTATGCGCAAGGATCTTATCCTATTGCAGACAGTGTTGTACTTGATGACTGATCTTGAAATGTTCTTTTTGACAATGAATACAACACCATTACTCTTCAATTTGTCATTCTCAGCATAGTAAACCATGTGGTTGTCTGATTCAAAATGGCCAATACCAGTCCATTTCAGCTCACTTATGCCTAAGATATCAATGTTTATGAGTTTCATTTCATTTTTGACAATTTCTAATTTTCCTAGATTCATATTTTATACATTGCATGATCTGATTATTAATGGATGTTTACCACTGTTTTTCTTCATTTTGAGTTGTGCCCCATCAGCAAATGAAGGTTCCTAGGGCTTTACTCCCACAGGGTTTACACTATTCACATCGTCATGGTCAACACTACTTTGAGGAGGCAACTCTTCCCCAGTCACATTTTGAGTGCCTTCCAACCTGAGCAACTCATTTTCTGGCACTTTATCTGAAAATGTGTCTCTGTAATTTATAAGGTTTTCAGTGACTACATATTCTGAAGTAGTTCGTCACTCCTCCTTCCTAGTCTGTCTTCATCTGGAAGCTCATCTGAAACCTGTCCACCATGGGTGACCCTGCTGGTCTTTAAAATATCGGTGGCATAGCTTCCAGAATCACAGCAACTCACAAAACACCAATGTACGAAAATTGACAGACATGTGGTGGGGACCTCATCATTGATCTCCCCAAATACAGGCATTATATCAATTTCATCTTTAGAAAGAAACATGGAATAGCTTAATGTCATTAGTCAGAAGAAGATTCATTGCAGAACAGACCATCAAATGCTCATTGGCAAGTTCAAGTTGATGCTCAAAAAATTTAAACAAGTTCACAAGAGTCAAAATAGGAAATTGAGTATGTTATTGTTAGGTGCCATACATTTGGCTTTAGGTTACAACCACCTTAAGCACGCTGAAGGAAATGCTTTGTGGTCCGGCACCACCCTCACAATTGTTATGCTTGAGCCCATTGTTTCAGCCAGTATGTTAATCCATCTTGTTGAAGGTATTCCTCTCTTTTCCTGACCCTCTACTTTACAAAGCATAATGTCATTTTTCAAGGTATTGGTCCATTCTGATAACAAGACAAAGTATGTGAGATTAAATATTGGCATTCTGGCTTCTAAGGAGCATTGTGGCTATACTTCTTCCAAGATAGATTTATTTATTCTTCTGGAAGCTCATGATATTTTTAATTTTATTTGCCAATGCCATAATTGAAATGCATCAGTTCTTCTCTAGTCTATTTTCCTTATTCTTTGTACAGCTTTCATACACATTTAAGGCAACTGAAAATATTTTGGCACACCTTAGTTTTTGAAGTGACTTCTTTGATATTTAATAGTTTAAAGAGATATTTTGTAGAAGATTTTCCCAATACAATACTTTGATTGATTTCCTGACTGCTTTTCCATGATGAGAATTGATTATAGATCTAAAGAAAATGAAATTCTTGACACCTTCAGTCTTCACTTTGTTATAATGATGTTGTTTTTTGATACTGTGGTGAGTATATTTTTTTAAATATGCATTGAGTTGTAATCCATATTGAAGTCTGTACTCTTTTTTTTTTTTTTTTAGTTTTTATTGTGAATCAAGTGAAGGTTTACAGGTCAGATTATCAGTTTTACATTCAAAACATCATATTTTGTATCATTGCAATGATTACAATCCCCTCTATGTACCATCATTTAACACTATTTCCCTCTATATGCATTTTTTGGGGGTATACACATACAAAACAGAAAATATATATTCCTTTAGATTAGATGTCCAAAGGGCACACTTTGAAAGTCATTCTCCTGCTTGCAGGCATATAACCTTTCTCAGTTCTTGGGCCTACAATCCTCAGCTGCTCTCTATCTCTGTGCCACCACTTCTCAGCTCTCACTGCTTTTCTGGTTAGAATCCCATGCTCCATTCATACTCTTCCCTTTTGATGGTTCTAGGATCCTGTGTTCCTAAAATGAAAGATTAACTAATCCTCGTTTTAGTTATACATTTTCTACATTTACTGTTGTGACGATTGCAACTAGTCCTGATAAAAATTATTCACAATTAAATCATAAAATCCTATCCCCATCCTCTTCAATCCCCTTTTACCAGATCCATCTCAAAAAGAGGAAATTCTTCATTGGGAATTGTACCTTATCCTCCTCATTCTGAAACTAAGCACACTCATGAATGCCTATAGACCAACTTCTTTGTGCCTTTATAGACTCCATTTAAAAAGAGGGGGCTTTTGTTTTGAATTCAGTGATCATTTACATTGTAGAAAATCGGTTTTGCATTCAACCAATCGTATTTTCTTTTATTGCAATGATTGCTATCCCCTCCATGCACCATCGGTTTACAGTATTTACTTATATTCCTTTTTTTTTTTTTTTTTTTTTAAGGTTCACAAAACCACAGGGTACATTTTGCAAGCTAGAGTCCTGCCCAGCTTTCCTCTTTCTGTGAGTCTAGAGTCCTTGAATGCTCTATCTCTCCATGTCATTGCCTCTGCCTCTGTCTCTTGTGTTACTGCTTCTCTGTTTAGGATCCTAAGTTCTGCTTTTGCTCTTCCATATTGATAGTCCAAGGGTCCACTGTTCCTGGAGTGCAAGATTAACTACTTGCCTCTTTTTATTACAAAACTTCTATCTTTACAATTGTAACAATTGCAATTTGTCAGTATTGAATTAAAAAACAAAAAAATCTTACTCTTGTCTCCTTTTAACAGACCCATCTAAAAAAGATGAAAATTATTCAGTGGGGATTATACCTTCCCCTGCACCCTCTGAAACTAAACTCTTGAAAACTTGTAAGCTACCCCTGTCTTTATAGCCTAGTAACTGAAAGAAAAATTCAAGCCTCAATTTTCTTTATTGAAGAATTCTCTGGGCAAATTATTGAATGATGCAGAAAGGATCAAAAGAAGATGAAAGGAATATACAGAGTCACTGTACCAAAAGGAAATGGTCAATGTTCAACCATTTCAAGACGTAGCATATGATCAAGGGTCAAAGATATTGAAAGAAGTCCAAGGTACATTGAAGGAACTGGCAAATAACAAGGCACCAGGAATTCATGGAATACAAACTGAAATCCTTCAGCAAAGTGAGGCTGCCCTGGAGGCACTCACTCATCTATGCTAAGAAATTTGAAAAACAACCATCAGGCCAACTGATTGGAAGAGATCCATATTTGGGCATATTCTGAGGAGAGATGACTCAAAGAAATATGGAAAACATAGGAAAAGATCTTTGATAGCCCATGCAAGTAAAGTATTACTAACAGTAATACAGAAATGGCTGCAATCATACATGGACAGGGAACTTCCAGAGGTTCAAGTCAGATTCAGAAGAAGACATGGAATAAGGGATACCATTGCTGATGTCAGATGAGTCTTGGCTGAAAGCAGAGAATACCAGAAAGATGTTTACCTGTGCCTTATTGACTACACAAAGGCCTTCGAATGTGTACACCATGTCAAACTATGGACAACATTGAACAGTATGAATATTATAGAACATTTAATTGTGCTCATGAGGAACCTGTATATAGACCAAAAGGCAGTTGTTTGAACAGAATATGGGGACATTGAATGGTTTAAAATTAGGAAAAGTATGTGACAGGGTTGTATTCTTTCACCATACTTATTCAATCTGTATGCTGAGCAAATAATACAGAAGCTGGGTTATATGAACAAAAACCTGGCAATAGGATTGGAGAAAGACTCATTAAACACCTGTAATATGCAGATGATAGAACCTTACTTGCTGAAAATACTTACTGATGAAGATCAAAGACCACAGCCTTCGGTATAGATTGCATTTCAATGTAAAGAAGCAAAAATATTCACCACAGACCAATAAATAACATTCTTATCAATGGGTAAACGACTGAAGTTGTCAAAGACATCATTTTTCTTGGATCAACCATTAACACTCATGGAAGCAACAGTCAAGAAATCAAATGCTGTATTACGTTAGGCAAATCTGCTGCACAAGACTCTTTTTAAAGTGTTGAAGAACAAAGATGTCAGCTTGAGGACTAAGGTGTACCTGACCCAAGCTATGGCAATTTCAATAACCTCATATCCATGTGAATGTTGGACGGTGAATAAGGAAGATCATATTAGAATTAATGCATATGAGTTATGATGTTGGAGGAGAATATTGAAAATACCATGGCCAGCCAAAAGAACAAACAGGACTGTGATGAGAGACATGTAGCCAGAGTTGCTCCTTGGAGACCAGGTTAGTCAGACTTTGTCTCTCATACTTTGGACATATTATCAGGAGCGACCAGTCACTGGAGAGGGATATCATGTTTGGTAGGTGGGATGTTGGAGAAAAAGAGGAAGTCCCCCAACACGATGGATTGGCAAAGTGGTAACATCAATGGTCTCAAGCATGGCAACAATCCTGAGGTTAGCCTAGGTCCGGGCAATATTCTGTTCTGTTGTGCATAGGGTTGCTTTGAGTTGATACAGACTTGATGGCACCTAACAACAACAACAACACCCCCAATTTAAGTAGCCATTGTCTAACTTGCCCATTCATAGCCATCCCGTGTACAAAGCAGATAGGCTTGATCCTTGATGTGAAGAATCCTCTCCTCTTGGTTAGCATTTTGAGCTAGAATATCCATAAATATAGATCATGTTTATCAAATTGTTGCATTTTACACTTGCTTCATTTATAAAATTCCTTTATCAGAGCTCTAGTAGAGTTCTGATCATCAAGCTATTGAACCTAGGTCAAATGGGTAGTATCTGCCAGTTTGGGCATTCTTGTATGTCTCTCTCCGCTTCATATCAGCTGGACACTTCACTCTCAGCTCAAACCCTCCGCGTCTTGGAAATCTCATTCTCCAAAATGTTATCCACATTATTATGGTCCGCAGAGCCAAATATTTTTGCATAGTAAGTAAAATACAGGTAAACACTTTCTAGTATTCTACAGTTTTGGCCAAGATCCATCTGATATCGACAGTTATAGCACTCAAAGCATGTGCTCTGCTGAATCCCATTTGAATTTCTGCAAGTTCCCTGTAATCATTTGTTAATTATCTTCAGCAACATTTCAGTTTCATGTGGTATCAATGATACTACGATGCCACATTTATTGGAACGGGCACACATATGGAACTCTTCCTCTTGGTTGACCAGGTAGGTGTCTTCCACATTTCTTTTTTTGCCAATGCCTTTAGCACAGCTTGAACTTCTTCTTTCAATACCATTGGTTCTCTCGTTGTTTTTGATTTTTGTTTTTTTAGTTTTTTATTGTGAATTGAATGAAAGTTTACAAACAAAATCACCAGTTTCACATCCAACAAATCACACACTTTTCCACTGGTTCTTAATCATGTGCTATTTCCTGAAATGGTTGAATTTTGACCAATTATTTGTTTATTTTTTATAAATTTTTATTGTGAATTGAGTGATAGTTTACATGGGAAAGCATCAGCTTTACATTCATCCTATTATATTTCATTTCATTGAAATAATTTCAATCCCCTCCATGCATCATCATTCAACAACAGTTCCTTCAATCCCTCTTTTTTTTTTTTTTTTTTTTTTTTTTTTTAAGGTTCACAAAACCACAGGGTACATTTTGCAAGCTAGAGTCCTGCCCAGCTTTCCTCTTTCTGTGAGTCTAGAGTCCTTGAATGCTCTATCTCTCCATGTCATTGCCTCTGCCTCTGTCTCTTGTGTTACTGCTTCTCTGTTTAGGATCCTAAGTTCTGCTTTTGCTCTTCCATATTGATAGTCCAAGGGTCCACTGTTCCTGGAGTGCAAGATTAACTACTTGCCTCTTTTTATTACAAAACTTCTATCTTTACAATTGTAACAATTGCAATTTGTCAGTATTGAATTAAAAAACAAAAAAATCTTACTCTTGTCTCCTTTTAACAGACCCATCTAAAAAAGATGAAAATTATTCAGTGGGGATTATACCTTCCCCTGCACCCTCTGAAACTAAACTCTTGAAAACTTGTAAGCTACCCCTGTCTTTATAGCCTAGTAACTGAAAGAAAAATTCAAGCCTCAATTTTCTTTATTGAAGAATTCTCTGGGCAAATTATTGAATGATGCAGAAAGGATCAAAAGAAGATGAAAGGAATATACAGAGTCACTGTACCAAAAGGAAATGGTCAATGTTCAACCATTTCAAGACGTAGCATATGATCAAGGGTCAAAGATATTGAAAGAAGTCCAAGGTACATTGAAGGAACTGGCAAATAACAAGGCACCAGGAATTCATGGAATACAAACTGAAATCCTTCAGCAAAGTGAGGCTGCCCTGGAGGCACTCACTCATCTATGCTAAGAAATTTGAAAAACAACCATCAGGCCAACTGATTGGAAGAGATCCATATTTGGGCATATTCTGAGGAGAGATGACTCAAAGAAATATGGAAAACATAGGAAAAGATCTTTGATAGCCCATGCAAGTAAAGTATTACTAACAGTAATACAGAAATGGCTGCAATCATACATGGACAGGGAACTTCCAGAGGTTCAAGTCAGATTCAGAAGAAGACATGGAATAAGGGATACCATTGCTGATGTCAGATGAGTCTTGGCTGAAAGCAGAGAATA
>NW_006408762.1:3158302-3169672 GCF_000296735.1 Chrysochloris asiatica | reverse complement strand
GATCCAAGAAGAATGAAGTCCTTGACAACTTCAGTCTTTTCTCCGTTGATAAGAATGTTGTTTATTGGTCCAGTGGTGAGGATTTTTGTGTTCTTGACATTGAGATGCAATCCGTACCGAAGGCTGTGCTCTTTGATCTTCATCAGTAAATGTTTCAAGTCCTCTTCACTTTCAGCCAGCAAGGTTGTATCATCTGCATATCGAAGGTTATTAATTAAACATCCTCTTAGGGTTATTATTTCTTTCCAATCATTTTAATGTCTTTCTGCTTTCTTCATCTATATTCTTGTTGTAACCCCTCAACTCTTCTTGTCTTCATTCATTAGTGTCTAATGTTTAAAATATGTTCTTGAGATGGTCTTTAAATTCAGGTGGTATATACTCAAGTTTGCATTTTGGTTCTTGTTGACTTGTTTAATTTTCTTCAGCTTCAGTCTAAACTTGCGTATGAACATTTGATGGTCTGTCACATTTTTGGCCAGTTTTTTGTTTTGGCAAATTATATTGAACTTTTTTCATTGTCTCTTCCCACTGGTGTAAATAATTTGATTCCTTTGTATACCATCTTCAAAGATCCACACATGTAGTCATAATTTATATTGTTGGAAAAAAATATGCATCGAATAAATCTTTCAAAATTCTGTAAAGCTATCTCCAGAATTATTTCTATTGCCAAGACCATATTTTTCAATTATACATCTTTCTTTTTGTTTCCAACTTTGACATTTTTACCACTGACAATTATCAATGCATCCTGATTGCATGAAAGAAAATTTTAGACTAAGAAAAGTCGGTAGATTTCTTCAACTGATTTATCATTTGGTGGTTGGTGCATAAGTATGAATAGTTGTTTTTGTTAAATGCCTTCAAGTCGGTTCTGACTTATAACGAATCTGTACAAGCTTTTCCCAGTTAAATGTTTATCTTATGGAGCTACCTCAATCTTTATGTTTGAAAAGTAGTTGTGTTAATTGGGCTTCCTTGCAGGCATATAGATATTATTGTATCATATACATCATTCTATTTCAAGATAAACCTTGAAATGTTGTTTTTGAGATGAATGTGACTACTTTTGTTCTTCAATTTGTCAATTCTGGCATAAAAAAAAAAAAAAAAGAATGATTATCCCATTCATAATGGCTGATACTCATCAAGTTCAGATCACAAATGTCTAGGATATCAATCTTTATGCATTCCATTTGATTTTTGACAACTTCCATTTTTTTTTTTTGAGATTCATACATTGCACATTCTATATTCTGATTATTAATAAATTCTTGTATCTGTTTCTTCCTATTTTTAATCATGCCCCATCAGCAAATGAGTTTCTGAAAAATTTTCTCCAACCATGTCATTAAGATTGACTCTACTTTGAGGATGTAGCTCTTCCTGCATTGTGTTTTGAATGCTTTCCAAACTGAAGAGATCATCTTCATGTACTCTACCAACCAATGTATTCCTATTATGCGTAAGGTTTTCAATGGCTACTTCCTCACAAGTGGACCACCTATTTCTTCCTCCTAATCTGTTTATAGTCTTTAAAGTCTTCTGAAATCTGTCCAACATGGGTGACCCTCCTAATATTCAAAACACTAACTCTACCACTTCCTACATCATAGCAACACAAAAGCCACCACAGTATGATAAACTGTCAGATGTGTGAGGACATTGAGTATATTCCACCCAAATTTAGAGACCATCTCAAGAATAGATTTGACACATTGAGCACTTATGATTGAAAATAGATAAGTTTGGGGATGGCATCAAAGACATGATACATGAACAAACCAACATGTCATTAAAAAGACAGGAAAGAAAGGTGGGGGGGGAGAAATGGATGTCAAAAGAGTCTCTGACACTTGCTATTCAATGGAAAATACCTGAAAGTAAGGAATACATTATAAAGTAAAAGAGCTAAGCAGAATATTTTAAAGGGAGCCTGAGAAGACAAACTATTATAATGTAATGTACCAAGACCTGGAGATAGAAAACCAAAAAGGAGGTATTTGTTGAATGTTTCTGAAGCTGAAAGAGGTGGAAGAAATATTCAATCCTTGAGTAGCAATATGGAAATATTCTATTGGCAAAATGGAAGAACATGCTCAACATTTTTCAATATGAAAGAACTGAAGAAAAAATACCAAACCTCATATTGTAGTATTCTAGTTTTATATGTGCAAAATATTAAATGAAGCAGGAATCATCAGAAATATAGAAGGAATACACAGAATCACTGTACCAAAAATAATTGATTGATATTCATCCATTTCAGGAAATAAAATAGGTCAAGAACCAATATCATTGAAGGAAGAAATCTAAGTTGCACTGAAAGCAATGGTAAAACAAGACTCCAGGAATTAATGCAATATTAATTGAAATATTTCAGCAAACTGAGGCAGCACTTGAATCACTCACTAATCTATGCCAAGAAATTTGGAAGACAGCTACCTGGCCAATTGATTGTAAGAGATCCACATTTATGCTCATTCCAAAGAAATGTGACTCAACAGAATGCAGAAACTATTAAACACTTTTTATTAATATCACATATAAGTAAAATTTTACTGAAGATTACTAAAAGTGATTACAGTCAAACATCTACAAGGGGCTAGAAGAAAGTCAAGCTGGATTGAATTTGACCTAGGGACATAATTGCTGATTTCAGATGGATCTTGGCTGAAAACAGAATTACAGAAAATTTGTGTTTTATTGATTATGCAAAGATATTTTGTTGTGTGGATCATAAGAGAATATGAATAGCATTGTAAAGAATGGGATTTCCAGCACACATAATTATGCTCATGTGGAACCTGTACATAGAAAAAAGACAGTCATTCGAATAGAATTAGAGGATATACTATGGCTTGAAATAAGGAAAGATGTGTATCAAGATTGCACCTTTTCACCATACTTATTCAAACTTTATGCTGAGCAAATGGTTTGAGAAGATAGATTAAGTGAATAAGAATGTGTCATCAGGATTGAAGTAAGTTTCATTAATAATCACATGCATGTTAGATGACAAAATGTTACATGCAGAAAACAAAGGGGACTTGAAGCACTTGCTGATGAAGATCAGATAATATAGGCTACAGTATGGATTACAACTCAATTAAAAAAGTAAATAAAATAAAACAAAACAAAAACCTTCTACTCTAGACCAATAAGCAACATCATGATAAATGTAGAAAAAATTGAAGTTGTCAAGGATTTAAATTTACTTGGATCCACAACCAATGCTCATGGAAGCAGCAGTCAAAAATCAAATGACCTACTGCATTGGATGGATCTACTGCAAGAGACCTCTTTCAAGTGTTAAAAAGCAAAGATTTCACTCTTGTGACAAAAGTACACCTAATCCAAGTCATAGTATATTCAATGCCCTCATCTGCATGGAAAATCGACAATGGATAATAAAGACCTGATAAAAACGAACACATTTGAATTATGGTGTAGGTGAAGATTATTGAAAGTACCATGGACTCGCAGAAGAACAAACATGTGTGTCTTAGAAGAAGTGCATCCAGAATGTGCCTTAAAAGAGAGGATGGGGACACTTCATGTCATATACTTGGTACTTATTATCAGGAGGGACCAATCCCTGTAAATGGACATCATGCTTGGTGAATCAGTATTTCACCAAAAAAAGAGGAAGAAGTCCCAACTAGATGGATTGACACAGTGTCTGAAACAATGGGGTCAAATACTTGTGAGGAGGCACAAAACCAGGCAGTATTTCCTTCTGTTGTACATAAGATTGTTGTCAGTCAGAGTCAAATCACTCGATGGTATCTAACATTAAAAATATGTGTAAAATATTGAATGGCACATGGAGTATCAAAAGAAAATAGAAAGGCTGTGAACAAACAAGATGGTGGCTTGGGTTGAAGTGCAGTGAGAAGCTCCACCGGCAACAACACAGACTACTAAACCAAATAGGCTCAAGCAATGGTGCCAGAACTCTGAACCACATATAAAGGAGTATTTAGAAGGTTGGAAGGCTTACAGCTAGGGGAATTTGTAGAAGAAGTAAGAAATCCTTGCTATCTGCGCACCTCCATTCTGGTGACTATAGGGGTGGCTGAGCAAGCAGACACCCCACCCTCAACCTCGGAAGTTTCTACTAGGCATGCACACAGATCTCTTCAAAATTTAAAGAGACAGTTTCCACTTAAGACCAAATGGCCACAGCTGGCCCTAAACTGTTGATAACTAGAAAAAAGGCCTGAATGGGAATTGTGGAGCAGGAGAGGGATACTAAAAAGGAAATAGGCTGAATATTAAATCCTAAGTTATGTCACAATGGCAAACAGTGGCATCTTGAAATTTCCCAGGAAGACGAGTGAAAAGGGAAGCATATATCCTGATCACATCTACCTAGAGACAATCAGAAAGCATAAAAATACCAAAATACACACCCATCTAAGTATTAAGGCCACAGATAATTCCTGGATATGCCCAAAAAAACAGAAGCAGATGATTATATCTGCACATGTCCAGAAATGAGATAAAGTGACTGAGGCAAATGAACTGGAAGTAGACCTACACTCCATACTGGAAGATGGGCAGGCTTTGGAAATGCCTGAGAAGGAACTCAGAAAAATTATTATAAAATGTATAAAAACACTATACAATGGAGATGAGAAAAATAAGGAAGAAGTCAGGAAAGCACTACAGGAACAATCAAATAAGATAGGTACAGCATTGGAAACAATTCAAAACCAACAGAAAGAGGTCCAGATGATTAATAACAAAATATCACAAACGGACAATACACTGAAAGGGCAAAAGAGTAGAATTGAAGAGATAGAAGCCAGAACTAATGAGTTAGAAGATAAGTCTCTCAACACTACTAAGATATAAGAACAAACACAAAAAAAGGATAAAGAAATCTGAAGGCCTAATATTCATGTTGGACAATTTGAAGAGGAATAACTTAAGAATTATTGGCATTCTAGAATAGGAAGAATCAGACAAATCCACAGAGGAGTTAGTTGAAGAGCTTCTGGAAGAAAATTTTCCTAACATCATGAAAAGTGAAAAGATAAGCATTCAAGAAGCTCATCAAATCCCAGGAAGGATAGACCCTAAAAGACAATCACCAAGACATATAACAATCAAGCTCTCCAAAATCAAACATAAGGACAGTATCCTGAAAGCAGCTAGGGAAAAGAGAAGTGTAACATACACAGGCAAGCAAATCAGATTAAGCTAGGATCTCTCAACAGAAACCATGCAGGCAAGAAGACAATGGGGAGACATATATAAAACTCTGTACGAAAAAAACTACCACCCAAGAATCCTCTACCCAGAAAACCTGTCTATCAAATACAATGGTGTAATCAAAACATTGCAGGATAAACAGAAGCTAAGGGATTTTGCCAAAGCCAATCATGCTATGAAAAACATCTTAAAGGAAGTTCTGTGGAATGAGAACCAACCAGAAGAGACAACAACTACAGAATGACATACATGGCAGCATCACCCTGAACTCAATCAACAAATGGAAGAGTTAAGAACAGAATAAAATTATAAGAACTGAGGATCTGGAAAGTCAGTCTATGATCAAAACAATTACAATGTGAAAGAAGGTAAACACAGAGGAACAGAGATCCAGGTGATGGAAAGATCAGGTAGATTACAGGATAAAATAGACTCTTAAATGGAGGGAAGAACTAATGGAATATAAGGTAACCACAATGGAGTTGGGGTGGGAGTTTAGTTTGGGTGTGGGGAAGGCAATACAAGAAAGGGAGAGGAGGCAGAAGAACAAATTAGATAGGGGAACATGCAGACAGGTTTTCATGGCTTAAGTGGAACAGAGGTAAATAGTGATGCATGGTCAACCTTGGAAATACAGAGCTCTGGGATACAGGAATCTAGGTATAGGTTGAAGAGGGGAAATAATACTAAAATGCTTGACTGTCTTATGAATATTAGATTTTCTTGCCTACTACTGTAAAATATGCACTTGAGTGGGATAGAAAGGAATGTTGGGAAACATGATTAGAGAAAACTTGTAAGCCTGTCTTCAGCCTACAACTTATTGGAATACCTAAAAGGGGTTCTAGAACTTGCCCAGTGAAACAGAACTCTTGTAAAGCCTTTGTAACGAAGAGGACCTTAGGTGGAAGGAATCCTAAGTCCTATCCAGAACCTTATGAGGTGGGACATTCCCACTAGAAAGGACAAGCTGACCAGCCTAGAACCTCTATAGTGACAGAAGATACATCTTCAAAGAAAGATATATATATATAAATGTCAGCATGACTGGCAACTACAAGAATAAGCAAGCTGTACACAAGGAAGACATCAATGCTAGCAATCAAGTGCCTTCAGGACAAACTTCCCTCTAAGACTGAAACTCAAAGGGAATACACAAACAAGCATATAAGCTTGCTGGCTACCACATTGGTCTACTGGTGAGTGGAAGAGGGGAAAGGCAGAAATGAAGAAATGGGCTGAGTTCAACCACAGTCCATTGAATCCCATTGACCTGGAGATGAGAGAGAGAAGAGGAAGGGCTGGTTGGTCCAAAGTGTGGAGAGAACTGAGGAAACTTGAGCCCATGTACAAAGACACAGCCACAGAGGGCTAGAGCTGAGAGTGAAGAATCCAGCTGATATGAAGTGAGGGGAAATGCACAAGAACACCTAAAGTTTTGACCTAGCCTTGATAGCTCAATAATCATAACTCGAGTAGAGGAAGAATGCCAAAAAAAAAAAAAAAAAAAAATTTGATAAAGGAAACAAGGGTAAATTGCTACAATTTGATGATTCTGACCTATACTCAGAGAGGTAGTTAATCTAGGTACCAATAGAGAGGAAAAGAGTCTTCACACCAAGTATCAATTCTAGCCCATCTGTATACAGGGTAGATAGGGACAGGAAACTTAGACATTGGCTATCTAAAATGAGTGGGCAATAAAGGCACAAAGTGACTGGCTTACAAGGTTTCAAGAGGGAGTTTAGTTTAAGAGTATGGCGGGAAAAGAAATAGTCCCATACTGTCATCTTGTCTAGATGGGTCTGATGAAAAGAGATGGGGATAAGATTCATAAGATTCAATAGTGAATAATTGTTATCATGACTAAATGCAACTGTCACATTTCTAAAGATAGAAGTTTTGTAACAAAAACAGGGGAGTGGTTAATATTATATATAGTCCAGAAACAGAGGACCCTAGGACCATCAAGAGAGAGGTGCACAAGCAGTATGCAGGACCTTATCCAGGGAAGCAGTGGTGCCAGAAATGGAGGCAGAGATGGGGGCATGGAGAAGGGGGAATGGCTGAGGGCTCTAGATTCATGGACTAAGAAGAGAGGGACTAGGAGCTGGTGGCCAGGAGGCAGACTTGCAGAATGTGTCTTTTGGAGATGTAAATTATTATATATGCCTGAGTAGGTATTTGTTGTTGTTGTTGTTTGTTTGTTTTTAAAAGCTAAAGTGAATACTGTTAACTGATGCTACATGGAGGGTATTATAATCATTGTAATAAAACAGGGTATATGATTTGCTGAATGTAAAACTGATGATATGCCCTGTAAAATTTCACTCAATCCACAATAAAAAAAAACCTAAATTAAAAAAAAAAAAAAGAAAGAAAACTAAAATCCTAATACCATAAAGAAGGAAGAGCATGAGTGGAGTGTGAGAACCCTATTTAGAAAAAGTAGCAGCAGCAGAGACAGTGGCAGAGTCAGTGGCATTGAGAGACTGAGCAGCTGCAGCTCTAGGTCCACAGATGGAGTAAGGCTGTGTGCTGGTGAGCTGGAGGCTGGCTTGCAGAATGTGCCCTTTGGATATTTAAATTAATATATATTTTTTTTTTTTTAAGTGTATATCAAATATTTTTCCTTCATTACTTTGTGAAATATAAGATGTAAATGGGAAGCCACAATAAGGGAAATAGGATGACTTTTTGCAGTGAGGGGATTGGAATCATTGAGATGAAACGTGTGTGATTTGTTCAATGTGAGGCTGATGATCTTGTCTGTAAACCTTAACTCAATTCACAATATATATATATATTTTAAAAAAAGACAGCTTCCCAATAAAGAATTGTTGTTGTTGTTGTTAAAAATGAAAGAAATAAAGAAAGAAAATGGAAAGAATACACAGAGTTACTGGATCAAAAAAGAACTGGTCAACATTAAACCATTTTAAGAAGGAACATAATATTAAAAACTGATAATAAAGAAAGAATAAGTCTAAGTTGTGTTGAAATCATTGATGTAAAATAAGACTCCAGGAATTGGTGGAATGATGTGACGTACTGTGGTGGCTTGTGAGTTGCTATGATTCTGAAAGCTATGCCACTGGTATTTTAAATGCCAGCAGGTTCTCCCATGGTGGACAGGTTTCAGATGAGCTTCCAGACAAAGACAGTTAATCTGAAGAAAGTGTGAAAACTACTTCCAAATCTTTAGTCACTGAAAATCTTTTGAATTACAGAAGAAAATGGTCAGAAATAGTGCTGGAAAATGAGCCCCTCAGGTTGGAAGACACTCTAAATGTGACTGGGGAAGAGTTGCCTCCTCAAAGTAGAATTGACCTTGATAACACGAATGATGTAAAGCTTGTGGTAGGAAAGGCCTTGGGATCTTGCTGATGGGGCAAAACTCAAAATGAAGAGAAACAGCTGTAAACATCTATTGAAAATAGGAACATGGAATGTATGAAGCATGACTCTGGGAAAATTAGAAGTTCTCTCAAAAATGAAATGGGGAGGACTTCCTGCGCTTCGCGGACCAGGCAACTCAGGTAGGGCAGGCTTTGGGGAAAAGGGGTGGAATCGCACATAGGAAACCTCTGTCTAGCTGACAGACAGCGTTTGAGCAAACATAAAATTTTATATTTCAACATGCTGAACTCGTTTTTTGAAAGATCAAATTGTAGAGGAATTACACGCATTTTGAGATTTTGCCTGCCTGCACGCGGCTCCTGCTCCCTGTGCCTACACAAGTGAGTGCCTCTTGGAGGGCAGGGCTACAGCAACCCCATTTAGAAAGCTGCATTCCCAGAGAAAAGGAAGCATAAACTGGCAAAGCAAAACAAATAGAGAGGGATATCGGCATGGCTATCAGGAAATTCGGGGTACCCACGGTACAGATAGACAGAGAGAGACATTTTTTACATCATCAGATACACGCCCACTGAGGCCAAGGCCTGCCCCGAGGCGCAACCCACCCACAGACCGGTCACAAAGGCCCAGGCCCAACCAATGCCCAAATCGCCTACCTGCCACAAGGGCCAGGCGGCCCACAGCCTGGTCGTGGCCAAGGACCAGGGCCCTCAAAACCCAACCCGCCATGTAGCCAGGTCCCCAAGGCCCAGAGTCCCTATGGCCCAAACGGCTGTGTAGCCCAGTCACCAAGGACCAGTGTCCCTGAGACCCAACTCGCCTCAGTCCAGTTCCCAAGGCACAGGCCCCCGAGGCCCAATCCGGCCAACCCGCCCGCCAAGGCCCAAGCCGCCCGATGCCCAGCTGCTGATACCCAGGGCCCCTGAGGCACAAACCACCTGCCCGAGGACCAAACTACCAGACCAAGGTCCAACCCTCCTGCAGACCGGCTGCTGACGCCCAGGCACACAGAGGCCCAAACAACCCGCCTTAGGCTCAACCCAGAGGCCCAAACGGCCCGCCGCTGAGGCCCAGGCCCAACTGAGGCCCAAAAAATTTACTCTGAGTACAGCAATAAGAAGAGGGAAAAGGGAAGAACACATCCTGATCACTTCTTCCTGGAGGTAATCAGAAAACATAAAAAATTACCAAAATACATAATTAATTATTATGGCCACAGATAAACATTAAACATGTCCAAGAAACAAAAGCAGATGACCATAGCGGCACATGTACAGAAAACGATAAAATATCTGAGACAAATGAACCAGAAGTAGACCTTCTCTCCATGCTGGAAGGAGGTCAGGCCTTGGAGATACCTGAGAAAGAATTCAGAAAAATGATTATAAAATATCTCAAAACACTTTAAAATGGAGTTGAGAAAAATAAAGAAGAAGTCAGAAAAGTGCTAAAGGAACAATCAAACAAGATAGATACAGCATTGGTAACAATCCAAAACCTAAAGAAAGAGGACCAAACAATGAACAACAAAATGGCAGATATAGAAACCTCTCTGAATGGGCAGAGGAGTAGAATAGATGGGACAGAAGGAAAAATCAGTGAGCTGGAAGACAAGTCTCTCGATATCACTAAGATAGAAGAACAAACACAAAACAAGCATAAAAAATTCAGAGGAAGGTCTCAGATTCATGTTGGACAGCATGAAGAGGAATAACTTAAGAATTATTGGCATTTCAGAACAAAATGAGTCACAAAAGTCCACAGAGGAAATAGTCTAAGAACTACTGAAAGAAAAATTCTCTAACATCCTCAAGGGCAAAAAGATAGACATACAGGAATCCCAATGAAATCCAGGAAGGGTGGACCCCAAGAGAAAATCACCAAGACATATCATAGTCAAGCTCTCCAAACTCAAAGACAAGGAGAAGCTCCTGAAAGCAGCAAGAGAAAATAGAAGGGTCACATACAAAGGCAAACAAGTCAGACTAAGCTCAGACCTCTCAGCAGGAACCATGCAAGTGAGAAGGCAATGGGGAGACATCTATAAAACCCTGAAAGAAAAAAAAAAAATTGCCAACCATGGATCCTTCATCGAGAAAAGCTATCAATCAAATATAAGGGTGTAATCAAAACATTTCAAGATAAACAGAAGCTATGGGACTTCACCAAAGCCAACCCTATGCTACAAAACATCCTAAAGGGAATTCTGTGGACCAAGAACCAACGAGAACAGACAACAACTAGAGATTAACATAAGTGTCAGCACCTCCTTGAGTTAAGTCAACAGAAAGAAGAAATGTTTACAAAACAAAACTATAAGAACAAACTGAGAGACCCTGGGAGGGCAGTCTATGACCAAAACAAGTACAATGTAAAAGAAGGTGAACACATAGGAACAGAGATCCAGACAATGAGAAGGTCATGTAGATTACAGGATAAAACAGACTGCACTAAATTGACAGAAAAATTAATGGACCATAAGGCAACTTCAAAGAAAATTAACACTTCACAGCATACCAAGAGAATGAGAATCCAAGAAGAATATGAAAACATTAAAACTATGAAGAGACGCACAAGAAAGAGCACACAAATCATGAATTCGATATAGAAAGACACACAGAACAAAGAAGCAGCAACATCACAAAAAACAAATATCATGACAACAAATAATCAATGCTTATCGATAATTACACTGAACGTAAATGGATTGAATGCACCTGTTAAGAGACGGAGAGTGGCAGAATGGATAAGAAAACAAGATCCTTCAATATGCTGTCTGCAAGAGAC
>NW_006408762.1:3153233-3154976 GCF_000296735.1 Chrysochloris asiatica | reverse complement strand
TTGGAACCATGGCAATGAGATGATATACGATGGAATGAATGTAAAACTAAAGTTCTCCCATATAAACTATCATATAATTCACAATAAAACATTTTTAAAAAATGAAATGGAATGCATAAACATCGACATCTTAGCCATTCATGAGCTGAAATGCACTGGTATTGGCCATTTTGAATCTGAAAACCACATTGTTTATTATGCCGGGAATGACAAATTGAAGAGGAATGATGTTTCATTCATTTTCAAAAAGAACACATCCACATCAGTCATGAGCTACAATGCTGCCTGTGATAGGATAAGATCCGTTTATTTACAGGGAAGCCCAGTTAATAGCACTATTATTCAAATTTATGCACCAACCACTAAAGCCAGTGAAAATGAAATAGAAGAATTCTACCAACTTCTTCATTCTGAAATTGATCAAATATTCATTCAAGATGTAGTCATAATTACTGGTGATTGGAATGCAAAGGTTGGAAGCAAAGAGGAAGGATCAGTATTTGGAAAATATGGCCTTTGTGATAGAAATGATGCTGGAGAACACATGATAGAATTCTGCAAAACCAATGATTTGTTCATTTCAAATACCTTCTTTAAACAGCATAAAAGACAACTATACATATGGACCTCACCAGATGGAATACATAAAAATCAAATTGACTACATCTGTGGAAAGAGATGATGGAAAAGCTCCATAGCATCAGTCAAAACAGGGCCAGGCGAAGACTGTTGAACAGACCATCAATTACTACTATGCAATTTCAAACTGAAGCTGAAGAAAATGAAAACAAGTCCACGAGAGCCAAAATATGACCTTGAATATATCCCACCTGAATTTAGAGATCATCTGAAGAACAGATATGATATATTAAACACTAACGACTGAAAATCAGAAGAGTTGTGGGATGACATCAAGAACTTCATACATGAAGAAAGCAAAAAGTCATTGAGAAGAAAAGACAGAAGGAAAAGTTCAAAATGAATGTTAGAAGAAACTCTGAAACTTGTTCTCCAGAGTAGAGATGCTAAAGCTAATGGAAAATATGAGGAGGTCCAAGAGAAGAACAGAAAATTCCAAAGATCAGCTTGAGAAAGATAAATCCAAATATTACAAAATATATGCAAAGATCTGGAATCAGAAAACCAAAAGGAAGAAGACATTCATCATTTCTCAAGCTGCAGGAACTGAAGAAGAAACTCAAGCCTCGACTTTCATTATTGCAGGATTCTACTGCATGTCATCATAATTACAAGTGGATATGGGTAACACCTCTGTCCTACAATGGTACAGACATTACCTGGCCTCAAATTCAGGCTCATATTAAAGGCATTGGAACAACTCAGACATTTCATCCAATACACAAATTAGGTCTATTAGTCAGTCACACTTACAATCCACCTCCTTAAAACAGGTAGCTGCATCTTTAGTCAATTCTATTAGGAACACAGTCTCAACTAGTTCCTTTTAAACACTAATCATTAATGCATCTATTTTTGCAATCATGCTTATATTTTTTCCTGTCTAAAGTTGACCATTACAGCTGTTCAACTAAAAGTTCGTACACTTCATTTAAAAAATAAAAGAGACGAAATGGCAGGGGCCATAATGGCTCTGATCACAAATACAATGCAACAACACAGAGCAGTGGGAGACCCTATGCATGAAGAAAGCCCATTGTATTGCAAAGCAGCAATGGGTGCCTCGTTGATTTGGCAAAGCCTCACAGGGAAATTTTGTGCGGG
>NW_006408762.1:3147535-3152539 GCF_000296735.1 Chrysochloris asiatica | reverse complement strand
TTTGTTCTGTTTCTTCTTGGCTACAAAACATTTTTATGCTTCTTGTATTTCTCGTTTAATCAATCATGAAAAACAATTGTGTTGTCAGTTACCATAGCAAATAATGTCTAGGTACATGTTGTGATTAATGAATCTATAAAAAATAATAGGTGAAGGCAGAAATAGGAGTTAAGATTTAGAATTATGTTTTAAGGTTAATGTGACATTTTTAGAGCAATTAGGTTTGCTACAGAAATCAGATATTGTCTAACTATGTAAGGGGGTACAAGGGAAATTTTTATATTCTTGATGCTCTATATTGAAATGATTAATATGTATGATTTAGACCACTACTTTGGAAAGAATGATTAATAGATTGATAGTATAGAGTAGTATAAAAGCTGCTTGAGAATCTGAAATAGGTAAGAGGAGAAATAAAATGTATGAGGAGAAATAAAATGTGAAGGGAAAAGAGGAGAAATAAAATGTAGAGGAAAAAGGAGATATAAAATGTAAAGGGAAAGAAGAGGAGAAATAAAATGTAGAGGTGAGAGGAGAAATAAAATGTAAGAGGAGAAAATTCACCATCTAACAAAACCCATCGATTCTTTGAGCTTCATTCTTCGCTGACGTCATACCTCCTTCTAGGACCCCCAAATAAGATTGTCAGAGCTGGCTTCTGACAGGATTCCCTGGGCAAATTATTGAATGATGCAGAAAGCATCAAGAGAGTCACTATACCAAAAGGAAATCGCTAATGTTCAACCATTTCAATAGGTAGCATATTATCAAGAGCCAATGATACTGAGGGACGAAGTCCAAGGTGCATTGAAGGAATTGGCAAAGAACAAGGTACTAGGAATTGATGGAATAAAATTTGAACTCTTTCAAGAAAGTGAGGTGGCACAGGAAGTACTCACTCATCTCCGCCAAGAAATCTGGAAGACAGCTATCTGGCATATTTATTGGAAGAGATTCATATTGGTGTCCATTCCAAAAAGAGGTGACCCAACAGAATGTTGAAATCATCGGACAACTCGTTGATATACCATGCGAGTAAAGTTTTGCTAAAGGTAATAAAGAAACTGCTACAATCATACATTGACAGAGAACTTCCAAAGATTCAAGTGGATTCAGAAGAGGCCATGGAACAAAGGATATCATTGCTAATGTCCGATGGATCTTGGCTGAAAGTAGAGAATATCAGAAAGATATTTACCTGTGCTTTATTGACTATGCAAAGACTTTCAATTGTGTGGATGATGACAAGCTATGGTCAACATTGTGAAGTATGAGTATTCCAGAAAACTTAATTGTGCTCATGAGGAATCTGTACCTGGATCAAAAGGCAGTTGTTTGAACAGAACATGGGAACACTCACTGGATTAAAATTAAGAAAGGTGTGCGACAAGGTTGTATTCTTTCACCATACTTATTCAACCTGTGTGCGGATCAAATAATCCGAGATGCTGGTGTATATGGAGGAAAACGTGGTATCAGGATTGGAGGAAGGCTCATTAACAACCTGCAATATGCAGATGATACAACCTTGCTGGCTGAAAGTGAAGTGGACTTTAAGCATTTACTGATATAGATCAAAGAGCACAGCCTTCATTATAGATTACATCTCAATGTCAAGAAAACAAATATCCTCACCACTGGACCAATAAACAACATTTTTATCAACGGAGAAAAGACTAAAGTTGTCAAGGACTTCATTCTTCTTGGATCAACTATCAACACTCATGGAAGCAGCAATCAAGAGATCAAATGACATATTGCATTGTTAGGCAAATCTGCTGCGCAAGAACTTTTTAAAGTGTTGAAGAGCCAAGATGTCAGCTTGAGGACCAAGGTGTGCCTTATCCATGCCATGGTGTTTTCTATAACCTCATATGCATGTGAAAGCTGGACAGTGAATAAGGAAGACTAGAGAAGAATTGATGCCTTTGAGTTATGGTGTTGAAGGAGAATATTGAAAGTGCCATGGGCTGCCAAAAGAACCAATAGATCCGTTTTGGATGAAGTGCAGCCAGAGTGCTGCTTAGAGGATACTTTGGACAATATGCCAGGAGGGACAAGTCTCTGGATAAGAATATCATGCTTGGTAAGGTGGAGGGTCCGAGAAAAAGAAGAAAACCCCCAACGAGATCATTAGCCAAGTGGAATCATCGATGGACTCAAGCATGGCAACAGTAGTGAGGTTGACACGGGATAGGGCAGTGTTTCGTTCTGTTGTGCATAAGGTTGCTATGGGTCGGTACCAACTCGATATCACCTAACAACAGCGACAGATGGCAGTTAATCCAACTGCCACCATGATCCAATCTACAGTAGATTCCCAAGGGTGTGGCAGGCATCATCTTTTATCTCCCAAGAGATAAAAAGATAAAGCCTTGAGCAGAGAATAAGGCACTTACCCCCAAGACACAAGAGCAGGAAGTGGAGTGCATTTTTTAAACCTAGAGTTCCTGAACTGTGAAACTCCAAGGTCCAGGGGAAGATTAAGGCTAATATGTATGGAGATCTCTGAGGAATACTGGACCTACAGATGCTGAAATGATGCTAGTAATTTTACCCAGAGGCAACAAAGAGAATGTCTTCCCCAAGGGCTCACATTATGAATTTCAACTTCTAGCCTTTTAAATTGTGAAATAATAAATTTCTGAATGTTAAAACCTTCCACTTGTGGTATTTATATTATAGCAACATTATATAACTAAGATAAATGCCAACTGAAATATTTCAACAAATGGATAGTGCTAGAGGGCCTCACTTGTCTATGTTAAAAATTTTGGAAGACATCTACATGGCCAAACAGTTGAAAGAATTGTCCATTAGAAAGGTGATGCAACAGAATGTGAAAATTTTCAAATGATATCATTAATATTAAATGTAATACAATTTCTTGGAAATGATTAAAATATGGTGGCATATGTACGTAGAATACTGGTAGATTCAAGCTGGCTTCAGAAGAGTATGTGGCAAGAGAGGTATCATTGCTGCTATCAGATGGCTCTTGGCTGATAGAAGAGGATACCATAATGATGTGTATCTGTACTACCTTGACTATGCAAAGATATTTCACTGTGTGGATCATAAAAGGTTATGGAAAACTTTTCAAAGAATGGATATTCCTAAATGCATAATTGTGCTTGTGCAGAACCTGCACAGAGACCAAGAGGCAGTCATAAAACAGAACAAGAGGATACTATACAGTTTAAAATCAAGAAAGGTGTGCATCAGGTTTGTATCCTTTCACCATACTTATTCAGTCTATAGAGTCTTGTTGAGGTTCAGTTGGATAAAGCACTAGATGGCAATGTCAGTTTGAACTGCTATGTTGACTGTCCAAACTCACCAGCCACTCCTCAGAAACCCTAAACAGGGTCCCTTTGAGTCCGAAGCATTTTGATAACACTTAACAACAACAAAATTCCATCTATTTGCTGAGGATATAATCCAAGAAACCGAACTATAGGAAGAAGAATACTAGTATCAAGATTGGAGGCAGGTTCATTGACAACCGGAGATATTCATATGACACATTGCTTGCTGAAAGCAAAGATGACTTGACAGAATTACTGATGAGTATCAAAGGATACTACCTTCAGTATGAATTGCTAATCAGTGTAAAGAAAACAAAAGTAGTCACTACTGAACCAATAAGCAACATCATGATAAATGAAGAAAAGATTTAAGCTGTCAAATATTTCATTTTACATGGATTCACAATCAAAGCATATATAGAAGGGGCAGTCAAGAAATTAAATGAAGTATTCCATTGGGAAAATCTGCTGCATAAGACCACTTTAAATTGTTAAAGAGCAACTATATCTGTTTGAGGACTAAGGTGCACCTAACTTAAGCCAAGGTATATTAATTGACTCATATGCGTGAACTTTTGGTGTGGTGCTATATGATAAGCACTGGACTGTGTGTGAACCACAAGGTTGATGATTCAAACCCACCAAATGTTCCTAAAAACCCTATACAGGGTCGCTAAGAGTCAGAACTGACTAATGGCACTTAACCACAATATTTACATGTGGAGGTTGGACAGTGAGTAAGGAAGATCATAGAAGAATTGATGCAGCTAAATTATGGTGTTTGCAAAGAATATTGAAAGTACCATGGACTGTCAGAAGAACAAACAAATCTGTCTTGGAAGAAGTAGAGCCAGAATGTTCCTTAGAAGCAAGAATGGCAAGATTTTGTCTATCATTCTCTGGGTAGGTTCTCAGGAGTGATCAGTCACTGGAGAAGAGTTGCATAAGCCTAAGCACACGTGACAGGAGACACAATTGAAATATAGTAAAGTTGTGACCAGGTGGGACACAGCATGCTGATGGAGATACTGTGACTCTGACTTAGGTTCAGCCCATTTATTATATACACAAATCAAAGGAGGTGCTGGGGGCAGGGAAAAGACTGACATCTGGTGTTATTGATGCATGCAGTAAGCAGGATTTTATCAGAAGCATGTAGTTGCTAGGGAAACAGAGATAAGGCAGCTAGATGTTTTTGCAGAATAAACTGAAGGCCATGGCTGTGTACAAGAAAGACGTTACAAATTCCTTATTCCCTGAGGAAGGCTTTTCAAGTTCTTCAGTGTGTGTGTGTTGGGGGGGTGGGGGGGGCAGTCTGACCTGGGAGCAGCCTGTTTTTCTGGATCACAACTCTTTAGTTGCAATACTTAAGTTAAAATGCCCCCAAGTCTGAGACCTTTGGTTTAATTGCTCCAAACATTGAAGGACATCATTTTTGGTAAAGTAGAAGGTGAGTGAAAAAGTAAAACTCACAACAAAATGAACAGGCGTGAGAGAAAACAAACAAGATGGCGGATCGTATGGGCGTGTAGCAGAGAGCTCCGCCAACAACAACACAGAATACCTGACCAAGCAGGCTCAGGGGCTGGTCTCAGAACTCTGAACCACATATAAGGAATACTTAGAAGGTTGGAAGGCTCACAGCTGGGGGAATTTGTGGCAGAAGCAAGAAATCTATTGCTTTCTAGTCCGGGAT
>NW_006408762.1:3124153-3144515 GCF_000296735.1 Chrysochloris asiatica | reverse complement strand
TGATACTTAAGTCTCATATTTCTAGGATATTAGATTTTGGAGATATATTAATATTTGAGGTCCTAAAACATTGTTTCATTCAACTCTACTTTGAGGAGACAGCTCTACCCCAGTCTTATTTTGAGTGCATTAAAACTTGAGGACATACTATTCATAATGTTTTCAGTGGCTGTTTATAAGTGGACTGCTTCTCCTTTTTCTAATCTGTCTTAATCTGCAAGCTCCACTAAAATCAGTGCAAGGTGAGTGACTTGCTGATATTTAAAATAGTATTAGCATAATCTCCAGCATCACCTAAATACACAAGTCATCACAGTATGACAATCTACTAGACAAATTGTGATTATTGGTATAATCTTGTACATAATATTTTTTTAATTATCCTGTTAATGTCCATATAATTTGTAGTGCTAGCTCCTCTAAACGATGTTTTTGTTTATTTGTTTGTTGTTGTTGTTTTTACTGTTTTATTATTAATCATGTGATAGTTTACATGGGAGAGCATTAGCTTTACATTCAACCTATCATATATCATTTTATTGCTATGGTTACAATTCCCTCAATGCATCAACAACCAACCAAAGTATATACCCTGAAACCCAGCACTCTGGTCATCAGCACACCGCCCCTTTCCCTCTCTGGGTCTAGAGTTCCCAGCCGCTCCATCTCTCCAAGTCATTGCCTCTGCCTCCATCTCTGGTGTCACTGTTTCTCTGGGTAGGATTCAGCACTCCTCTCTTCTCTCTTTATGGTCCCAAGGACCTCTGCTCCTGGACTGCAAAGTTAATCACTCCACACATTTTGCTACAAAATGTCCACCTTCACATTTCCAATCCTCACAGTAAGTCCTGATAACAATTATTCACTATTATACCACAAGATTGTAAGCCAGTCACTTCTTGCATTTGAAGCACCGCCCCCCCCCTCCACTTTGGGTAGCCAATGTCCAAGATGCCCATCCCTGTCTAATCTGTGTGTGGTGGGGGTGGGAATTATCCTGGCTGTAAACATTTCTTCCCTCTTTTGAGCTACTGCATCCATAGGTGTAGGTCAAATTCATCAAATTATATCAGATTACTCTTTTTTTCCCCTCCTCTTTCTTCTTCTAGTTAAACTCTGATCATCCAGTCATTGAATCCAGGTCAAGTGGGAATTATTTGCAAGTGTGGGTGTTCTTATGCATAAACCTTGTCTTCTTATCAGCTGGACGCTTTACTCTCCACTCTAGTCATCTGTGGATATGTCACTGACTCTGGAGCCAAGAGTCCCCAGGTCTAGCCACACTGCTTGCCAACCTGGTCTCTGCCTGGGTTCACAGGAGTATATTGAGCATTGTAGGGCTTAGTCCACAACTTCATTGCTGTTTTTCCCTCACTTCCCATTATCGGTGATGCACTTGGTACCCAATCACAGCACATGTTTTGCTCTTGTTTTCCAATTGAGTCTTAGTCTTGGAAGGGGATTTACCCTGAGAGGACCCGACCACTTGCCTTGATGTCTTCAGGGTGAGGAACTTGCTTTTTCTTGTAGTAATCAGTCAGAATGCTGTTATTGTTTTGTAGTTTTCCTGTCAGTCTCTCTTTCAAGAAGTATCTTCTGTTCTTATAGCCACTCCAGGCTGATCTCATTGTACTTTCAGGTGGAAATTTCCCACCTCAGAAGATTCTGGATTAGGTTAAGGATTCCACCTATGGTCTTATGTAATGAAGGAAGCCTCCATCACTGGGGATGTTGTAGCCCCATTTAAAGTATTCCAATCAGTGATAGGCAGAAGACGGACTCACAAGCTTTCTCTGATGCTATTTCTGGCTATTCCTTTCTCTCCCCCTCAAGTGAATATTTTATAATGGTATGCCAGGGAAACCAAGTTTCAAAAGACAGCAAATCATCTTAACATTATTTTACCCTTTTGCCTATTCCACCCATTTCTCAGTCCCTGTATCCCAGAGCCCTGTTGTTCCGATTTTGTGCATAAATCATTATTTGCCTCTGTCCCACTTAGCCTATGCAAACCTGCCTAATTGTTCACCCATATACCATGTTCTTTCATTCCTCACCCTCTTCTTGTGGATTGCCCCCTCCCTAGCACCCAAACTATCCTGTGTCTATTCCCTACCCTGTGCCTCACCTTCCACTCCCTCCTGTCACACCACCCCACACATCCCGGAAAACAACAAAGAACCACCCTGCTTTAGTATGGGTTCTTTTTCTTAGTATTTTAAATTAGTGGTCCTATGCAGTATTTCTCCTTCTATGACTGACTAATTTCACTCAGCATAATGTTCTCAAGGTTCATCCCTATTATGTGATAGTTTACAGCTTCCTTGTTGTTCTTCAAGGCAGCATAAAATTGCATGGTGTATATGTACCACAGTTTGATTATCCATTCTTCTGTTGATGGACAATTAGGATATCTCCATTTTTTTGCTGTTGTAAATAGTGCTGCTATGAACATTGGTGTGCATATATCTACTTGTGCTATGGCTTGTATTTCTTGTGGGTAAACACCAAGTAGAGGGCTTGCTGGATCATAAGGTATTTTTATTTCCCACCTTCTTAGGAAGTGCCATATTGCTTTCCAGAGAGGTTGGACCATTTTGCAGTCCCACCAGCAATGCAGGAGTGCCCCAGTCTCCAAATCCCTACTGACATTTATTGTCCTCTACTTTTTTTTATCTTCGCTGTTATTGCTGGTGTGAGATGATATCTCATTGTTGTTTTGATTTGCATCTCTCTAATGACTAGTGATCGTGAACATTTCTTCATGTTTGTTGGCTGCCCAGATCTCCTCCTATGTGAAGTGTCTGTTCTTGTCCTGTGCCCATTTTTTCATTGGGTTATTTGTCTTTTTCTTGTAGAGGGGTTGTAGTTTCGTATATATTTTAGAAATGAGTGCCTTATCTGTTGTGTTGGTGAAAAATATTTTTCCCGTTATGTAGGTTCCCCTTTTACTGTTCTGGTGAACTCTTTTGATGCACATATGTATTTAATTTTTAATATGTTCCAATAATATATTTTGTCTACTTTTGTTTGTGCATTTTTCAAAATGTTTGGTAGTTTGTATATTCCCTGAATTAGTGCACTCACATTTGTCCATATTTTTTCATTGATGGTCTTCATAATTTTGGGATTTACATTTAGGTCTTTAATCCACACTGAGTTGTTTTTATATAAGACATGAGGTAAAGGTCTTGTTTCAATATTTTGCATATACTTTTCCAGTTCTGCCAGAACCATCTATTGAAGAGATTATCCCCTCCCATTCTATATATTTAGATACTTTTTCCAAAATCAGTTGGCTATATGTGGATGGGTTAATTCCTGAATTCTCGATTCTTTTCCATTGATCAATGTATCTTTCATTGTACCAGTACCAAGCCTTTTTGACCACTATAGTCACGTAATAAATTTTGAAGTCGGGTAGTGAGAAGTTTCCCACCTTATTAGTCTTCTTAAACAGTGCTTTGCTTATTCTAGTTCTCTTTCCTTTCCATATAAATTTTGTAATAGTTTCTTCCATCTCTTTGAAGAATGTTATTGGAATCTGGATAGAGAATGCATTATATGTTTAAATTGCTTTGGGCAGTATTTATATTTTCACAATGTTAAGTCTTCCTATCCAAGAGGATGGTATATTTTTCCATTTTTGTAGATCTCTTTTGGTTTCTTGTGTTTTATAGTTTTCTTTGTATAAGACCTCTGTTTCTCTGGTTACATATATTCCTAGACATTTTATCCTTTGGTTGGCTATTGTAAACGGTATTACTCTACTATTGCCCTTTACAGCTTTGACGTTTTTGGTATAGAGGAATCTAATTGATTTTTGTATTTTGAATTTATATCCTGTCACTTTGCTGAACATTCCAATGAGGTCTAGTAGCTTTTTTACTCAGGTTTTGGATTTTCCTATATACAGACTCATATTGTCTTTAAATAGAGAGAGTTTTAATTCCTCTTTTCCAATTTAGATGCCTTTAATTTTCCTGTCTTGTTGTATAGCTCTTGCTAAGACTTCCAGCACAATATTGAATCGGAATGGTGACAAAGGGCATCATTGTCTGGTTCCTGTTCCCATAGGAAAGGCTTTCAGTTTTGCTTCATTGAGAGTAATGAAAGCTATTGGTTTTGCATAAATGCTCTTAATTATTTTGAGGAATTTCCCTTCGATGCCTCCTTTGTTGATTGTTTTAATCAGGAATGGATGTTGGATTTTGTCAAATGCCTTTTCTGCGTCAATCGGTATGAGCATGTGGTTTTTCTCCTTTTTCTTATTTATGTGATGGATTATGCTGATTGTTTTCCCGATGTTGAACCATCCTTGCATCCCTATTGTGAAGCCCACTTGGTCATGATGTGTTATTTTTTTGATGTGCTGTTGGATTCTGTTGGCTAGGATTTTGTTAAGAATTTTTGTGCCTATGTTCATGATGGATATTGGTCTATAATTTTCTTTCTTATTGATGTCCTTCCCTGCTTTTGGTATGAGGGTTATGCTTGTTTCATAAAAAAATATTAGGGAGTTTTCCATCTTACTCTATGTTGTAGAATATAGTAGTATTGGTGACAGTTCTTCTATGAATGTTTGGTAGAACTCACCTGTGAAGTCATCTGGGTCTGGGCTTTTGTTGGTCGGGAGTTTTATGATGACCTGACCAATTTCTTCTTTTGTTATGGGTTTGTTCAAATTTTCTACTTCAGTCTGGATAAGTTTAGGTAGATCGTGTTTTTCTAGAAATGTATCCATATCATCCAAATTTTCGAATTTGTTGGAGTACAGCTCTTCATAGTATTCTGTTATTATCTTTTGGATTTTGTTTGGTTCTGTTGTGAGTTTACCTATGTGGTTTCTAATGCAATTTATTTGTGTCCTCTCCCTCTTTTCTTAGGTTAGTTTTGCCAATGGTTTGTCAATTTTATTAATCCTTTCAAAGAACCAACTTCTTGTCCTGTTGATTCTTTCTATAGTTTTTCAGTTTTTCATCTCGTTTATTTCTGCTCTTACCTTTATTATTTCCCTTCTTTTGGTGATGTAGTTTCCCTCTGCTGGTCTGTTTCTAATTTTTGAAGATGCTGTGATTTTGGCTCTTTCCTCTTTTTGGATGTGCTTATTTATCATAATAAATTGTCTTTTCAGGACTGCTTTTGCCATGTCCCAAAGATTTTGGTATGTTGTGTTTTCATTCTCTTTTGTTTCTAGGAACTTTGTGAATTCATGTTTAATTTCTTCTTTTACCCAGTTGCTTTTCAGCAGGGTGTTGTTCAGTTCCCATGTATTTGACTTTATAGTTTTGGCCTTCTTATTGTTGGTTTCTCGTTTTATAGCATTGTGGTCTGAGAAGATGCTCTGTAGAATTTTGATGGTTGTGAATTTATGAAGGCTTGCTTTGTGACCTAACACATGGTCAATTCTGGAAAATGTTCCATATGCACTGGAGGAGAATGTGTATTGTGCCAGTGTTGGATAGAATGCTCTATATTCATATATGTGGTCAAGTTGGTTGATTGTGAGGTGTGTCTCTTACAGGCAGCATATTGACGGATCTTGTTTTCTTATCCATTCTGCCACCTTCCATCTCTTAACGGGTGCATTTAATCCATTTACATTCAATGAAGTTATCGATATGCATTAATTGATTGTTGTCATTGTGTTATTTTTTTGGCAGTGCTGTTCGTTCTTTGGTTTTACTTTCCTTCTTATGTTGGATTCGGGTTCTTTGAGTTGGTTCTTTTCAGTTTCTTCCTAGTTTCTATGTTCGCTCGTTCTGCTTGGGAATACGTTGTGGAATGTTAACTTTCTTTGGGGTTACCTTGTAGTCTATTAACTTTTCTCTGCATTTAGGATACTACATTGTAACCTGCAATTTACCTGGCATCCCTGGTCTTTTGTTGCTGTGTTTGTCTCTTCTTTGACATTGATATGTTTATGTCCTTCAGTTGATCTCTCCGCTCCTTTGAGTTTGTTGTATTCTCTTTCTGTTCTGGACTCTGCTATCTGTTGGCTATGTTCCAGGTGGTGTTGCCATACTTGCCCATCTCTGTTTGTTGTCTGTTCTTGTTGGTTCTCCGTCCACAGAACTCCCTTTAGGATATTTTGAAGTGCTGTGTTAGTTTTGATAAAATCTCTCAGATTCTGTTTTTCCTGGAAGGTTTTGATCACACCATCATATTTGATTGATATTTTTGCTGGACAGATGATTCTTGGTTGACAGTTTTTCTTGAAGGGCTTTGTATATGTCTCCCCATTGACTTCTTGCCTGTATAGTTTGTTCTGAATAGTCAGAGTTTAATCTAATTTGCTTGCCTTTATAAGTTATATTTCTCTACTCCCTGGCTGCTTTTAATATTCTTTCCTTGTCTTTCATTTTGGAGAGCTTGATGATTATATGTCTTGGAGACTTTCTTTTGGTGTCTAACCTTCCTGAGGTACGTTGGGCCTCTTGAATGTTTATCTACTCATCTTTCAAGATGTTAAGGAAATTTTCTTCCAGAAGCTCTTCAACTATTTTATCTCTGGACTTCTTTGATTATCCTTTTTCTGGAATGCCAATAATTCCTACATTATTCCTCTTCATGTTATCCAGCACGAATCTTAGGCTTTCTTCAGATTGTTTTATCCTTTTAGCTGCATGCTCTTCTATCTTGGCAGTATTGAGAGATTTATCTTCCAGTTCACTAGTCTGGCTTCCATCTCTTCTAATCTGCTCCTTTCCCTTTTCAGCCTGTTGTCCATTTCTGATATTGATCACCTGGACATATTTTTGCAGGTTTTGAATTGTTTTCAATGCTGTGTCAATCCTATTTAATTGTTCCTGCAGTACTTTCCTCGCTTCTTCCTTATTTTCCTTGACTCCTTTTCAGAGTATTTGAATTTGTTTCCATAACATTCTTCTGAATTCCCTCTCAGGCATATCGAAAACCCGCTCCTCCTCCTCTATAAAGCCTTTGTCTGTCTCCAGCTCATTTGGATCAGCTGCTCTCTTCTGTTTTTGGATGTGTTTTGATAATTTTTGCTGTTTTTTTGTCATGGTTATTATTTGATGATGATGATGATCAGGAGATAGGCTTTCCTTATCATCTGTAATGTGTGGCAGGTGTTGTTAGGTCTTGTCTAAGTGGAGGAGTATTATGGTGTATGCTTATAACTTGGCTATATAGCCACAATTGATGCCTCTTCTTAGGTGGTGTAGGGAGGAAAAGCTCCCACCTCCAGGAAGGATGTGTGACCAAAAGGACCAAAAGCAGATGTAAAATAAACACATAGACAACAATCACCACTTTGGAGCAGAGATGCAGCTTTGGTCAACTTTTCCGTGCTACACCATCAGTGTGTGAGCATAAAGAAGCCTCCAACAGGGTGGGGGTGACCCCTCTTTCAGGCCTCTCCTCTACCCGCTGCCGTATAGGTGGACAGATATATATTGGGGAGTTAATGGGTGAAAGATCGACCACTATTTTTCTCTCTGATTGTCAGTTATCTGCCTGTGCTCAGCATCAATCTTGGGATGGTTGAGACCTGTTCTGTTGGGTTTTTATAGATTGCCTTGAGTTTGTCCTGACCAGCGAAATCAGGCAGCAGCCCAGCTATAGGATGCAAGGTTGGTAGCTGGTGATTTTATTCTTCCTTGTCTTGCCAGAATAATACCTGGAAGATCCAGGCTGCTACCTGGGAGTTGGTCAAGGTGGCTTAGATGCACGGCTTCAGATTTGGGACAGCGGATGATGTCAAAAGTCACTGCCTCTCTCCCTCTCTGTGCCGTGGATACTGTCCTGCCTGATGACCGTGCTGAGAAGATCTTAAGCCGAGGTAGGGAGATTTTGGGGGCGAGTTGTGTTGCTTCTTGCAGCTTTGTTTGTTTTTTTTTTTTTTCCCTAGAAACGCTGCTTTCTAAACGGGCTGGCTTTAGCCCCTCCCTATAAACTCTGCAGGAGCGGGGTAGTCGTTGGAATGTACCTGCCGTCCTGTGGGCGAGAGTCTTAAGATGTCCGTTTTTCCCTTAGCAGCATGATTTTTCAAAAATGCAAGCTCGGGAGATTGAAATTCTAGATCTTATGGTAGTTCAAAAGCTGTGGGTTTGGTTTATGCACGTTTCCTTATTGAGATACCCCTCCCTTCTCACTGGAGCATTCCCTACCCGTCTCCCCTGGCTGCAGCCCGGAACTGGAAGTGCATGAGGATAGATGTTTATTATGGCAATGTCATGTTATTCAATTTCCCCTGGTTTTTGCATTAAAGTTTATTTTATCGGAGATTAGTACTGCCACTCCTCTTTGTTTTTTTATTGCAATTAGCTTTGAATATTTTTTTTCCCTTCCTTTGACTTTTAATCTGTTTTTGTCTCTGTGTGTAAGATGTGTCTTTTGCAGATGCATATTGAAGGATCTTGTTTTCGTACCCATTCTGCCACCCTCAGTCTCTTATCTGGTGCATTTAATCCATTTACATTCAATTTACTTATCAATTGTTGTTGTTGTTAGGTGCCGTGGAGTCAGTTCCAACTCATATCGACCCTGTACAGGATTTCCAAGGCTGTAAAGATGAGAAAGCCTCATCTTTTTCCCATGCAACAGCTGGTCGTTTTGAACTGCTAACGGTGAGATTAGCATCCCGATTCATAAGCACTACATAATTATCGATAAGTATGGATTAATTGCTGCCATTATGTTTTTGTTTTTGTTTGGTGGTGTTGATACTTTCTGTTTTCTGTGAGTCTTCCTGTGCTGAGTTAATGCTTTTTGTGTTCTTTCTTGTGAGTTTCCTCATAGTTTAAATGTTTCCATGTTCTTATTGAATTTTCACTTTCTTGGTATATTGTGAAGTGTTAATTTTCTTTGAGGTTTATATTCCATTAACTTTTCCCTCCATTTAGTGCAGTCTATTTTATCCTGTAATCGGCCTGACCTTCTCACCATCTGTATCTCTATTCCTACATGTATACCATCTTTTACATTATAATTGTTTTGATCTTAGACTGACCTTCCAGTTTATCTGAAGTTGTTATTATAGTTTTATTCTGTTCTCAAGTTTTCTCTCTGTAAATTTAGTTCTGGCAGGTGCTGCCATGTATGTCAGTTTCTGGTTGTTGTATGTTCTTTTTGGTTCTCAGTCCACAGAACTCCCTTTAAGGTGTTTTGTAGCACAGGATTGTGTTAGGAAAAAATCCCTTAGCTTCTGTTTTGATTACAGTGTCATATTTGTTTGATAGCTTTACTGGATAAAGGATTCTTGGTTGAAATTTTTTGTTTTTGTTTTATATATGTCTCCCTATTGCCTTATTTTTTGCATGGTTTCTGCTGAGAGAGCCGAACTTAATCTGACTTGCTTGCCTTTGTATGCAACACTTCTCTTTTCCCTAGTTGCTTTCAGGATTGTTTCCTTATCTTTGATTTTGGAGAGCTTGATTATGATATGTCTCGGTGATTTTCTTTTGCTGCCATTCCTTCCTGGTGTTTGTTAAACTTCTTCAATGTTTTCTTTTTTACTTTTCAGGATGTTAAAGTAATTTTCTTCCAGAAGTTCTTCAACAATTTCCTCTGTAGACTTGTGTGATTCTTCCTGTTCTAGAATGTTGATCATTCTTAAGTTATTCCTCTTCATGTTTTCCATCATGAATCTTCAGATTTTTAAAATCCCTTTTTCTGCTTATTCTTCTTTCTTAGTGGTATTGAGAGAGTTTTCTTCTAGCTCACTTGTTCTGCCTTCCATCTCCTCTATTCTACTCCTTTTCTTTCAGTGTATTGTCTATTTCTGATATTCTATTATTCATCATTTTGACCTCTTTTTGTAGGTTTTGAATTGTTTTCAATGATGTATCTATCTCATTTGTTCTTTTAGCACTTTCCTGACAGCTTCCTCATTTTTCTCAACACCATTATAGAGTGTTTTGAAATATTTTATAATATTTTTTTCTGAATTCCTTCTCAGGAATTTCCAAGGCCTGCTCTCCTTCCAGTATGTAGTCCAGGTCATTTGTCTCAGACATTTTATCTTGTTTTTGGACATGTGCCCATATGGTCATCTCCTTTTGCTTCTTGGACATCTTTAGTGTTTATCTGTGGTCTTAATACTTAATTGAGTCTCTGTGTTGGTATTTTTTATGCTATCTGATTGCCCACAGATTGTTGTGATCAGAATATTGGCTTTCCTTTTCACTCTTCTTAACTCAGAATAACTTTCATAGGTGTTGTCTGCCTCCCTGGCATATGGCAGTTGTTATTGGTTCTCCCATGGATTTTGGTGTTTTATAGAGTGTGATTGTAGCTTGACTATGTGACAGCAGTTGCTGTCTCTTTATGGGTAATGTAAGGAAATAAAGAGACCCCCAGTGGTAAAAGGGGTCACATAAGACAGCAAAACAGCACTACCAAAAATATAAAACAAGAAGAAAATAAAAGCACCAAAAAACAATAATAAAAATCCAGATTGGACACTGTAGTCTAAAATCACAGAAAAAGGAGAGGTTAGAGAGAAGGAAAAAAAAAAATCTGTAACGTAATATGAGTATAAATTTAATGTCCTCTTTCAACTTCTTGCTTTCAAGGCCACCTGATAAATGTGAAGATGCCACTGTTGGTTGTTATTTTGTACCTCAGGGTTTAATTTCATTTTCTGCCTGTTTTGTTTATAAACTCTCTTTCACTCTCTGTACCTCTTGTTCTTGCTTTTTCCCTATTCAAAAACAGTTCAGGGTCATCTCTTGGGCTGAGAATATCTGTGTGCATGCATGGCTGAAGAACACATAAGTGGTGGGAGTTGGAGGTGTCCACTGGCTCACATACTCCCTCTAGTCACCAGAAAGGAGGTGCACAAACAGTGGGTGGCCAATGAACAGATACCAAAAAAAAAAAAAAAAAGAGAGAGAAATAAGAACAAAGCCAAACCAACAAAGTGTATTTTCTACCTTTGTTTTGAGGTTCCTGCAGTATTATTCCGTGGTAGGTCTGTTCCTCTGCTTTGTCTTGCCATTTGGTCTCACCCAAGTTTTCAACTACAGGCCACCACGAATGGCAGATTCAAAAGTATGTGATTTCTTACTTCTTCTACAAGTTACACTAGCAATAAGCCTTCAAACTTTTAAAATATTCCTATGTATGTTGTTTATAATTTTGTAGCTCTGCCCTGAACCTGTTTCAACTGATAGTCTATGGTATTACTGAATGCAAATGGCACTGCATCTCTACCCTATCCACCATCAAGCCCCGCCTCCACTCCCCATCTCTCTAAACACTGTTTTTAAGATTATATTACTAAAGTGGATTGCAGCATTTCATTACCCTCTTAAAAAGTTATTATTACTCCTTTAGCTTTTCTCAAAGGATCCCTGATGGTGTTGTGGTTACTCATTGAACTTCAAACTGCAAAGTCAGCAGTCCAAATCCACCAACTGCTCTGTGGGACAAAGGTTAAGCTTTATGCTTCTCTATAGATTTACAGCCTCAGAAACCCTATAGATTGTCCCTATAAGCTGGAATTGACACTAAATACACAACAGCAGCATCAAGCATACCCCAACAATAATCTCCATATTGAACTGAATGTTTATTTGCATAATTTTTAAAATGTGCTGATCTTGTTTTAAACTATTCTTATAGCTTGTTTTCCCACTGTGGTTGTTTTGGTGTTAAGTGCCATTGAGTCGGTTCTGACCCATAGAGACCCTATATGGGGTTTTCAAGGAGCAGCTGGTGAACTTGAACCACTGACTTTGAAGTTCAAATGACTTTGCAGTCCATCGAATTAACCTACAGCAACATACCAGGATTTCTTCTTTTCTCATTATTTACTCTTAATTGTATAATATTTTGTGCCTTAACTGTTCCAGAATACTTGATATGCCTGCAATATATATTTGTATTTTACCACTTTATATCTTTGATAATTTATTAAGAGGAAGCAGGTAGGCATATGGGTTCAACTGTTAGGTTACTTGAATTTTCATCTCATCTGTATTATTAAAGTAGGTTATTTTATCTCTAGTTTTTCTGCAAATCATCTATTAATAGGATAATGATATTGCCAATCACAGTGGTATTTATTGTTGTTCTTAAGTGCCATCGAGTCATTTCTGAGCCATAGCAACCCTTTATAGGGTTTCTGAGGAGTAGACGGTGGATTTGAAGAACCAACCATGTAGTTAAAAGTCTAGTATTTACCCTACAGCACCACACCAGGACTCCACAGAGGGATTTAGTGAAGATTAAAAGAGAAAAAATGTATAAATTATGTTGAAAATTTACTTGCAGATAATGATCTCTCAACAAGCACTGATGATTATTTTTATTTTTGTTGCTGCTATTATTCCCATATCCCACATATTTTATTCCTTCCAATCACACTTATTGATACTTTATTCTACTAACAAGGATCAGTTCAAATGCTAATTCCTCCATGAAGCCCTATAATGTTATATACTGGCTCAGTATTTTGAGGCTAGTTATGTACTAGCCTCTTTCCCTCACTAGATTTAAATCTTTTTTTGGACCTTTGCAATACATAACACTGTATGTGGCATAACTGTTTTTGTTAAATGCAGTCAAGTCAGTTCCAACATGTAATGGCCCTGTATAGGGTTTCTGAGTCTGTAAATCTTTTCAAGAACAAAAAATCTCACAGTTCTAACACAATCTGACATAGAGCAGGTGATTAGTAAGGATATGTTAAGTTGAATAAGGCAAGAAAATCTTGCAAGACACTATGCTTAAAAATTCTTTTCCATAATTGTGTAGTAGAGAACCAAACTCTAAAAACATTTTTGCCAACATGAGTGGAAGGGGCACCATATCATTTAAATTTCCCAGTCTGTTTCAATTACCCACAGAGCCTGCCACAAACATACTGCCATTTAAAACATATGTTATGTCTGTATAATTGTCTCATTTCCCAAATTGGCTTTGTGACGCACATATGCTATATGATACTTTGTTCTGTGCTTGGTTTTATAACGATGTGGCCTGCATTATCACAATGTATTTTATTTGTTATGCACTAACTCAGAAATAGAATCCTAGTGTGATGTTGTAAGATAAGCATTGGACTGCTAACCATAATGTTGGTGGTTCAAACTCATGAGCTGTTCCTTGGAAACCCTAAAGAGCATCACTATCAGACAGAACTGACTTAAAGGTACTTAACAACAACTCAGAAATAGGTATGCTTTCTTTGAAATGCTAAGTTAAAAAGTTTCTGATCATTTTTCCTATCCCACTAAGTAACTAAGGCATGAAGGTTTTATTCAAGGTACCAAATAGTCCATTGGAAAAAAAAATATGAATTTGATTGTATCCCAACTGAATTTAGAGATCATCTGAAGAACAAATTTGATGAATTACACACTAACGACTGAAGACCAGTTTTGGAATGACATCAAGAACATTAGAGAGGAAGAAAGTGAAGGGTCATTGAGAAGACAAGGAAGAAGGAAAAGCTCACAATGGGTGTCAGAAGAGACTCTGAAACTTGATCCCCACGGAAGATATTCTAAAGAGAATGGAAGAAGTGAGGAGGTACAAGAACTGAACAGCAAATTTCAAAGGTCAGATCGAGAAAACAAAGTCAATTATTATAATGAAGTGTGCAAAGACCTGGAATTAGAAAATCAAAAGGGAAGAACACATTCAGCACTTCTCAAGCTGAGGAAAGTTAAGAAAAAAATCAAACCTCAAATTCTTCAAAACTTTATGATACTGAAGGAGTCTATGTGCATGATACAGAAGGTATCAAAAGAACTCCCAACCAAAAAGTATAGGTCCAGATGGTTTTACTGGTGTGTTTTATAAAACATGCAGGTAAGAGCTGACACCAATTGTACTCAAATTATTTGAGAATATATAAAATGATGAAAAACTTCCTAACACATTCTGTTAAGCAAGCTTAACGCTAATACCAAAACAAGAGAAGAAGAACACAAAGAAATAAAATTATAGACCAATATCCCTGATGAACATAGAGGCAAAATTCTCAACAAAATCCTAGCCAACAGAATTCAACAACATATGAAACAAAACAAAACAAACATCCTGACAAAGTGAGATTCACATCAGGGATGCAAGGATGTTTCAACATTAGAAAAATAATCAGTGTAAAAAAAAAGAAAAAAACAACAACACATGATCATATCAACTGATGCAGAAACGACATTTGATAAACTCTAACATCTATTCCTAATAAAAACACTCAACAAAGTAGGAATTCAAGGGAAATTCCTCAACATAATTAAGAACATATATACAAAACCAACAGCCAACATTACTCTCAATGGATAAAAACTGAAAGCCTTCCCTTTGCAAACAGGACCCAGAAAAGGATACCCTTTATCACCACACCTATTCAATATTGTGTTGGAAGGCTTAGCAGAACTATAAGACAAGAGAGGGAAATTAAAGGCATCCAAATTGTCAAAGAGTTAGTAAAACATTCTCTATTTGCAGATGATATGATCCTATACATAGAAAACACCAAAGACTCAGCAAAACAAACAAACAAACAAACAAACAAACAAACAAACAAACAACTTCTAGAACTCATTGGGAGATTTGGCAAAGTGGCAAGGTGCAAGATCAACACCCAAAAATCTGTTGCTGAAAAGGAAATTAGGAATGTAATATTATTTACAATAGCCACCTAACGGATGAAATATTTAGGAATAAATCTAACCGAGAAATAAAGGACATATACAAAGAAAATGACAAAACAGTACAAGAAGAAACCAAGAGACTTATAAAAATGGAAACATATACTATGTATATGCTTAAGCTCCTGTATAGGAAGACTTAGCATTTGAAAATGTCAATATTACCCAAAGCAAACTACACATATAACACAATCCAAATCCAGATTCTAATGACATTCCTTAGAGTGATAGAAAAAAACAATTACAAACTTCATATGGAAAGGAAAGCACTGCTTAAGAAGAACAACAAAGTTGGAAGTTTCTCAATCCCAGATTTCAAAATTTACTACATGGCTGCAGTGGTCAAAACAGCCTGGTATTTGAACAATAAAAGATACATAGATCAATGGAACAGGATCGAGAGTCCAGAAATTAACCCATCCACATAAAGATTTATGGATCCACATAGATCCTTGAAAAAGGGCCAAAGCACATTGAAATGAGAGGAGATAGTCTCTTCAACAGATGATGCTGGCAGAACTGGAAATTAATAGAAAACATTGAAACAAGACTTTTATCTCACACCATAAACAATAACCAACTCAACATGGATTAAATAACTGCATGTGAATCCCAGAATTACAAAGGTCATTAATGAAAAAATAGGGAAAACCTTGTTATTGTTGTTAGGTGCCATCAAGTCAGTACCGACTCGTAGCGACCCTATGCACAGTAGAATGAAACACTGACCGATTCCTCGACCAACCTCACTACTCTTGCCACGTTTGATTCCAGCGATGCTGCCACTTGTCCAATCCATCTCGTTAGGGGTCTTCCTCTTTTTCTCTGACACTCCACCCTACCAAACATGATATCGTTCTCCAGCGACTGGTCCCTCCTGACAATGTGTCTGAAGTATGAGAGATGAAGTTTGGCCATCTTGGCCTCCAAGGAGCACTCTGGCTGCACTTCTTTCAAAGTGGATATATACGTTATTTTGGCAGCCCATGGAACTTACAATATTTTCCTCCAACACCATAACTCAAAAGCATTAATCCTTCTATGGTCTTCCTTATTTACTGTCCAGCTTTCACATGCGTATGAGGTTACTGAAAATACCATGGCTTGGGTCAGATGCACCTTAGTGCTCAAGCTGGCATCTTTGCTCTTCAACACTTTAAAAAGTTCTTGTGCAGCATATTTGCCTAATGCATTAGGTCCTTTTATTCTTTACTGCTGCTTCCGTGAGTGTTGATGGTTGATACAAGAAGAATAAAGTCCTTGACAATTTCAATATTTTCTCCATTGATAAGAATGTTTATTGGTCCAGTGGTGAGGATTTTTGTTTTCTTTATATTGAGATTAAATCCATTCTGTAGGCTGTGCTCTTTGATCTTCATCAGTAAATATTGTAAGTCTTCTTCACTTTCAGCAAGCAAGGTTGTATCATCTGTATATCGCAACTTGTTAATGAGTCTTCGTCCCATCCTGATACCACATTTTTCTTCATATAACCCAGCTTCTCAGATTATTGGCTCAGCATACAAGTTCAATAAGTATGGTGAAAGAATACAACCCTGTAGCACACTTTTCTTCATTTGAAACCATTCAGTATTCCTATATTCTATTCAAACTATTGCCTCTTGGTCCATGTACAGATTTCTCATGGGCACAGTTAAATATTCCAGAATACTCATACTTCTCAATGTTGTCCATAACATGTCATAATCATCACAATTGAAAACCTTTGATTAGTCAATGAAGCACAGGTAAACATCTCTCTGATATTCTCTACTTTTAGCCAAGATCCATTAGACATCAACAATGATATCCCTCATTACACAGCCTCTTCTGAATCCAGCTTGAACCTCTGGAAAATCTCTGTCAATGTATGCTTGAAGCCGTTTCTGTATTACCTTTAGTAAAACTTACTCCCATGAGATATCAAAGAGATTGTCCAATGATTTCCACATTAGCTATTTGAGAGATGCAAGTCAAAACAATGAGATATAATTTCACACCAGCAATAATAGCAAATTTCTAAAAAGCAGAAGACAATAAATACTGGAAAGGATGTGGAGCGACTAGTACCCTCCTATGTTGCTGGTGGGAATGTAAAATTTTCCAACCACTCTGGAAAACAGTATGGTGCTTCTTCAGAAAATTTGAAATAGAAATACCTTATGATCCAGGAATTCCTCTGCCTGGTATATATCTACAAGTATTATGAACCAGTATATGAGTGGATATATGCACATCAATGTTTACCACAGCACTATTCACCAAGGCAAAAAGATGGAGACAGCCTAAGTACCCATATATGGAAGAATTGATAAACAAACTTTGGTACATATACATAATGGAATATTATGCTGCCTTATAGAATAACAAAAAAAAAAAAAAAAAAAAAAAACCTGCTAGCCACCTCATAACAAGGATGGACATTATGCTGAGTGAAATTAGTCAGTCATAAAATGACACATATAGCATAAGACCGTTATTTTAAAAGATTAAGAAGATATACTCATACTAAAGGGGAAAAAGAAAATCTTTGTTTGTTACCAGGAATTGTATGGATGGGATTGTATAGCACAGTGTAGAGGATATACATATCATAATTTGGGTGTTGGGTAGGGCAATACACAATACAAGGGAAGGGGATGAAAGAACAAAACAGATAGGGAAAGAGTTAGTCAGGTTTGCATGGACTAAATGTGACAGAGTTAAATAGTGATTTATGCTCAGCCTTGGAACAACAGTGCTATCTGTGGTACAGGGATTGAGGCATAGTCTGAATGAGTTAAAAAGAGGAAATAATGTTAAGATGCATGACAGTCTTATGAATATTGATTTCTCTTGCCTACTATTGTAAAGTAGACAGTTGAGGTGGGTAGAAAGGAATGTCTGAAAACATGAGTATAGAAACCTTGTAAGCCCTTCTTCAGCCTGAACACATTGGAATACATAAGGGGGTTCTAGTACTTGCCCCGTGAAATACACTTCTTGTGGAGCCTTTATAGTGTATAGGACCTTATGTGTAATTCTGAGTCCCATTACAGAACCTTCTGAGGAGGGACATTCCCATTGAAAAGGATAAGAAGACTGTCCTGGAATAGCTAAAGAAACAGAAGATACTTCTTGAAAGAAAGACCAGCAGGAATAATCAAAAACAACAATGACAGTCTGATTTGGCTACTACAATCAAATTGTTTGCTGGGGTGCTATCAGGGCAAGTAATTAATTTCCTTCAGGACAAACCCGACTCCAATACTGAAACCAAAAGGAAACACACTAGCAGACTATAAGCTTGCTGGAAACCACATTGGTCCACTGGTTATTGGAAGTGTGGGAAAGGCAGTAACAAAGATATGGGTTGAATTCAACCACATTCCATACACTTCTATCAACCTGGAGATGAGAGAGATGAGGAAGGTCTGGTTGATACAAAGTGCGATGAAACCTGGAAACTCCTGAGCCCATGGTCAAGGACATAGTCATGGTATGCTAGAACTGAGAGTGAAATTTCCAGCTGATATGACATGAGAGGAGACACACATGAATACTCAGACATGAAGATAGTACCCATTTGACCTAGCTTTGATGGCTTAATAATCAGAACTCGACTACAGGAAGCTAAAAAAAAAAGTTTTGATAAAGGAAACAAGTATAAATTGCTATAATTTTATCAATTTTACCTATACTAACTTATATTGTAGCTCAAAATATCTACTGAGAAGGAAGGAATCTTCACAATAAGCATCAATCCTATACCCTCTATACACAGAGTTGATAGGGATGCGAAACTTAGACATTGGATACCAAAAATGTGCTGATGGGGTGGCTTTAAAGGCACAAAGTGATGGACTTACAAGTTTTCAAGAGGGAGTTAAGTTTCAGAGTGTGTGGGGGAAGGTAGAAAGCCCACTGAATAGTTTTCATCCTGTCAAGGAAGGTTTGGTGAAAGCAGATAGGGATATGATTCTTATGATTCAAAAGTGAGTAATTGTTTTCATGACTAATTACGATAGTCACAACTGTAAAGGTGTAAGTTTTGTAACAAAAATAGAGGAGTAGTTAATCTTATAATCCAGGAACAGAGGATCCTAGAAGCAGCAAGTGAGAAGAGCATGAGCAGAATATGGAACCCTATCCAAATAAGCAGTTATACCAGAGATAGAGGCAGAGATGATGACATGGAGAGAAAGAGCAGATGAAGACTCCAGACTCTTGGAGAGAGAAAGGTTGTTTGCTGGCAGCCATGAAACAGGCTTGTAAAATGTGTCCTTTGGTTGGTTGTTTAAATGATTATATATCCCTGAGTATTTTTGTGTACATTCAAAAAACAAACAAACACAAAACAAAACAAAAAGAAACAGTAAACAGAGGGAATAGAAGTAAATACTGATGAATGATGTTGTGTGGAGGGGACCGGAATCATTAAAATGAAACAAAATATGATAGGATGAATATTAAAACCAATTATCTCCCAATTTACTTAATTCACAATAAAAATTAAAAAAAAAAAAAAAAAGATGGAAGGAATACGCAGAGTCACTGTACCATAAAGAAATTGTTTATGTTCACCTATTTCAAGGGGTAGGTAGCATAGGATCAAGAGTTAATGATCCTGAAGGAAGACGTCCAAGGTGTATTGAAGTCATTGTCAAATAACAAGGCACTAGAAATTAATGGAATACAAATTGAAATGTTTCAAGAAACTATTGTGGCACTAGTGGCACTCACTCATTTATGCTAAGAAATTTGGAAGATATCTACCTGGACAACTGTCTGGAAGAGGTCTGCATGTGTGCCCATTCCAAATAAAGGTGACCTAAAGGAATGTCAAAATCATCTGACAATATTATTGATATCCCACATAAGTAAAGTTTTACAAAAGACAATGAAAAAAAAAAAAAAAAGGCTGCAACCATACATTGACAGAGGACTTCCATATGTTCAAGCAAGATTCAGAAAAGGACGTGGAATAAGAGATATAAATGCTGATGTGCTGATGTCATATACATCTTGGCTGAAAGCAAAGAATACCAAAGCTTTATTCAGAGATTTTAATTGTGTAGATCATGACAAGTTATAGACAGTAACACTTAATTGTGCACATGAGGAACCTGTTTGAACAGAACACAGATTGTTTAAAACTTGGAAAGGTATGTGCCAGAGTTATATTCTTTCACTATACTTATTCGATCTGTATACCAAACCAAAAATCTGAGAAGCTGGATTATATGAAACAAAGCATGGGCATCAGGAATGGAGGTACACTCATTAACAATCTATGATATGAAAATGATGCAACCTTGCTTCCTGATAGCAAAGAGGACATAACATAGTTGAAGATCAAAGCCTTAGATTGGTTTGCATCTCAATGTAAAGAAAACAAAAATCCTCATCACCAAACTAATAACCAACTTCCATATAAATAGAGAAAAGATTGAGGATGAAATAAAAAATTCTACCAACTTTTTCTATCTGAAATTGATCAAACATGCAATCAAGTCATATTGCTCATTACTGGTGGTTGGAATGCAAAAGTTGGGAGCAAAGGGGAAGGACCAGTAGTTGGAAAATATGACCTTGGTGATACAAATGATGCTGAAGAATGCAGGATGAAATTCCACAAAACCAATGATTTGTTCATTTCAAATACCTTCTTTAGACAACATAACAGACAACTATACACATGGACCTCACCAGATGGAATACATAGAAATCAAATTGACTACATCTGTGGAAAGAGA
>NW_006408762.1:3118827-3123068 GCF_000296735.1 Chrysochloris asiatica | reverse complement strand
ATCATGACAAGCTATGGACAACAATGCGAAGTATGAGTATTCCAGAATAATTAATTATACTCATGAGGAACCTGGACCTGGACCAAGAAGTAGTTGTTAGAACATAACATAGGAACACTGAATGTTTTAAAATTAAGAAAGGTGTGTGACAGGGTTGTAATCGTTCACCATACTTATGCAACCTGTATGCTGAGCAAATAACCTGAGAAGCTGGGTTCTATGAAGAAAAACATGGCATCAGGGTTGTAGGAAGACTCATTAACAACCTGTGATAGGCAGATGATACAACCTTGCTTGCTGAAAGTGAAGAGGACTAAAAACATTTACTGATGAAGATCAAAGAGCACAGCCTTCGGTATGGATTATATCTCAATGTAAAGAAAACAAAAATGTTCACCATGGACCAATAAACAACATTCTTATTAACGGAGAAATGATTGAATTTGTCAAGGACTTCATTCTTCTTGGATCAACTATCAAAACTCACAGAAGCAGCAGTCAAGAGATCAGACAGTGTATTGCATTAGGCAAATCTGCTGCACAGGAACTTTTTAAAGTGTTGAAGAGCAAAGATGTCAGCTTGAGGACTAAGGTGCGCCTGACCCAAGCCATGGTATTTTCAATAACCTCATATGGATGTGAAAGCTGGACAGTGAATAAGGACGACCGTAGAATAACTGATGCCTTTGAATTATGGTGTTGGAGGAGAATACTAAAAGTGTCATGGGCTGCCAAAAGAACCAATAGATCTGTTTTGGAAGACATGCAGTCAGAGTGCTCCTTAGAGACCAAGATGGCCAAACTTTGTTACTCATAATTTTGACATATTGTCAGGAGGGAGCAGTTGCTGGGGAAGGATATCATGTTTGGTAAGATGGAGGATCACAGAAAAATAGAAAGACCCCCAACTAGATGGATTGGCCAGGTGGCAACATCGATGGACTCAAGTGTGGTAACGGTAGTGAGGTTGGCCCAGGATCAGACATTGTTTCGTTCTGTTGTGCAACTCGATGGCACCTAACAACAAAATAAAAACATGTAGATGTGAGTGTGAAATTTACTCCAAAAACTTAGTTCAGCTCTCTCTTTAGTGGATCATTGATGCTGGAAGCCATCTCTGTGATATTAAACAGATGACCTGTAACAACATACTTAGTCTTACTACTGTTTTATGGAACTACTGGCAGTTCTCCAAATGTACCATACTCTCTTTCCTTTCCAGGTATCTTTATACATGATGCTTCCTCTGTCTGCAATGTTAATACTTCTACTACCCTCACCTTCATTTGTCCATCTAACATTTTTCTCATCTTCAGGTATCACCAAATGTGATTGGATGTCACTTTTATCTGCCACTGCAGTAATCTGTGCTTATACCCTGTAGATTTTACCATTCTGAATAGTGATCATCTATTTACTTGTTTGTTCTTTCCAATTGAACAAGGAAAAAAAAAACTTGAAACTTACCCAGTCTCTTCTTCATATGTGTATTTCTCTCAATGTGGTATTTAATTTCTGATTTGTGATCATGAAAAATGGAACCTCAATATATAGTTGTTATATGTATCAGTCTTTTTTTCCAAAAAAATATAAATATTCAAACCCAATCTCATCTGCTACTATCCTAACCCATTATTATATGCATGAAGATATAGCGTATAATATGTAAGTGTTTCCAAACTGACTAAAATGCATAAATTTTACATAGTAGTTAGTGTATAGACTTTGGAGTCCCAGAGATATAGATTTAAATTGTAGTGTGCCACTTACTAGATTTGTGAACACAGGCATATAACTTAGCCTCTCTGAGCCTCTGCAAGTTTGCACAGGAAATCAGTCACTTAGTTGTGGAAAAGTCACATGATAGAATATTTGTAGGCATTTAATGAAAGGCTGATTGCAAAGTATATAACACATATCTCCTGTCACACAATATATGAATCATAATAATTAGCATTAAGTTTCATTATGGATTGTGGCTCAGAAAACAGGTAAGATACTGTTCAAATGAGAAATTTGAATAGAATACTTTTACGCCAATTTTACCTGCTGTTACATGTGGTGCTGTAGCATAAGCACTGGATTGATAACCACAGCTTTGGCAATTTAAACCCACCATTTTCAGAAACCATACAAGGACACTATGAGTTGGCATTTCAATTGCACCAGCCACTCTCAGAAACTCTATACAGGGTTGCTATGCATTGGAACCATATGGACGGAACACAACAACAACAAAATCATTTTGTGTAGAACATCTATCGAGATATAGAGAAGTTTTGTTGTTGTTGTTAAGTGTTATTGAGTAGGTTCCAACTCCTGCATGCGATTTCCGAGGAGAGGCTAGTACGTTTGAACCAGAGACTTTGAGTTTCAAAATGGCCTTGCAGTCCAGTGATTACGCAACAGCGCTACACCAGAATTCCATACAGAATTTGGTGATACCTAAAGATAATCATTGTTTATGAATCTGGCTCTGTCACTATTGTGATGCTTTCCGCATACTTTCTTTCCTCTTCTTCTTCTTCTTTTTTTTTTTTGGTACTTTACACTGTTAAATTTCTTTTCATTTGTTTTCCTTTGTTTGTTTGTTTGTTTTTCACCTCAATTTCTCTATTTCTTTTTTTAAACTTTATGTTGGAATGTGGAAAAGAAATAAGAATGTTATAGTTGGGGATGACTTCTCTGTATAATAGTAATCATTTTACGATAATTTAGAGCCTAGTTCCCACTCATGCCGGTTCTTAGAAAAGCATGGACATTTTTACTAGGGTCACAAATATATAGATATTTACTTTGCTACTTTGAACCCTTTTTTTGGGAACCTTAAAGATGCATGTAATTGTTACTGTAAAAATGTCACCGCTTCATCTGCCACTTGCCTATTTTCTTACTCATCTGAAAATAAATAGATAGATAGATAACCAACCAACCAACCTTAAAAGCTAAAATGTAATGTTTATAGGATCCAAGTCTTATGATTTTTGTTTTGTTTTTTTCCCCACAGACTTGTGAGTTTGAATCCCTGACCTTGGCTCCACTAATTCTTTGGTATTAAGTTGATTCAGACTCTTAGTGACCTTATAATATACAGTAAAAGTTCTCAATAATGTTTCCTAGGCTGTAATCATATCTTTCTCCCTAAGAACAGCTGGTGGGTGTGAAAAACTCAACTTTTATTTAATCACTGAGTGTTAAATCACTGTGAACAAGGGCCATTTATTGCACAACTAGGGCTTCTCAGATATATTTTTTGTTGTTAAGTGCCATCAACTAGGTTCCATAGTGACCCAACTGTGCATAGGGTTTCTGAGAGTTAAATTTTTGTGCTAGCAGAAAACCTCATATTTCTCCTATATAGTGGCTGGCAGGCTCGAACCATAGACTTTGTGGTTTGCAGTCCATTGCTTATTACATATAGCCACTATACTCGCAAATATATTTGGTGGTGATGGTATGTGCCATAGAGTTGGGACTGAATCATAGCAATCCTGCACAGGGTTGCCTGTTATGGACCAGCCTCAACACACTTGTTTGGGGAACCCAAGAGGGAGATGTGGCATTGGCGAAGCTCACAGAATCAATGGGTCTCAATGAATGGTGAATCATCTTCGTTTATTTCAAATTTTCAAACAGCTCTTATACTACTCTATAACATCAATCTTTTATTCATTCTTTTCAAAGTAGTGGTCTAAATCATACATATTAATCATTTCAATATAGAACATCAAGAACATCAAAATCTTCCTTGTTCTCCTTTACGTAGTTAGACAATATCTGATTTCTGTAACCAAAACTTATTGTTCTAAAAATCTCACATAAACCTTTACAAGGATTTTTTTTTACTCTTAACCTCCTATTCATTATTCTTTGAAACTTATTAACTATAACTTGGTCCAGATATTCCTAAGGCTCTTAAGATTTGTTTAAACATTCTATATCCTGCTACTCCCCAGAGATCTAAATTCCTAATTTTAATCTCAAATACAAATTATATTTTCAATGAGCTTCATACATCACTAACTTCTAAAAATTATAATTTCTCAAGCTCTTACAGAGCTTCTAACTATAACCCTAGTAGTCTCCATGGCTCCTACATCATGGTTCAGCTATTTCAATGGCTATTTTTTGTGATTAAAGTAAAACAGGTGCTAGATTATGATCTCAACTCTATACTGCCAGTGTTTCAACTGGTTTGAAATGTATGGTTATCAAACTATAAAAATAAAAAATATGTATAT
>NW_006408762.1:3113291-3118727 GCF_000296735.1 Chrysochloris asiatica | reverse complement strand
AAAAAAACAACTACAAAGCCAGCAAGGTCCCAGCATGAAATTTCCTCTTGAGGCTCTGACAAATCAAAGAGGCACCCATTGCTGCTCTGCAGTACAATGGTCTTTCTTCATGCATAGGGTCTCCTGCTGCTCTGTGTTGTTGCAATGTGTTTCTTATCAGAGCCATTATGGCCCCTGCCATTGCCTTGAGACCCAAAAAATCTCCTAACCCCATCAGAAGATCAAAGGTTATTAACTTCTTCTCCTATTTTGTTGTCCATTTTAAGGCCTCCTTCTTGGCTAATTCCTCATAATCCATTTTCCAAATAAAAGAATGCCCTCCTGACAGTGTAGCTTTTGCTACTTGAAACCAATCATACAGAGTCATCCATTGTGCTGACAATCCTTCAACTAAAGTAATGTATACGGAGAGCTTGGCCCATATAAACTGACCGCTGTTTTTAATTCTTTTAACAATTTAAAGGATAAAGCTTCCCATACAGGCTCAGGCTCCCATTCCTGGTCATGAATAACAGGAAAGATACCCAATGACTCACCTTGCTGTAAACCTTCTTTAATAGCTCCCTGAAAACCAACATTCAAAGGAACGTATTTACGTTTCTTTACCTTTTCTTTCAATTTCTGTTTCTTTTCTGTATTCTGGGGAGGAGGCTTACTCATTTCTGTGTTAACAGGATATGCATTATTAGAAGGGCAATAGTCATGCTCCTCCAAGGAAGAAACTTCCTTCGAAGAGGAGTCCTCCTCGTCAGAGGAGGAGGTAATCTATCAGGAGGAGCTTTAGGTTTTAAAATAGGGAAAATATGTTTCTGCTTTTTTTTTGCTTCAACCCCATCTTAATATTTAAAATACCTGTTTTATCATCCTTTGGATCTGTGTCCTCTATTGGCAGAGCAGAAGGACTTTCAGCATCTGGTTTTGTATCTAAAGTGTATCTGAGAGCATTCCACAAAGAGAAGGCAGGAACTGGCATATTGGCAGCCCCATTGTTTGCATACCATGATTTTAACTCCTTTCCCACAGTATCCCATGTTTCTAAGTCCAAGGTTCCCTTTTGAGGAAACCAAGGACTCACTTTCTGTACAAACTCAGAAATTCAAGTAAATGGGATGTACTCACCTTAATCCCTTTCAGCTGAAAACAATGTTTAATTATATCAGCATATAATTTTCTATCTTTAGGTTCATTTTGACTTATGGCTAAAGCATAACTTCAATATTCAATCCTTTCACAGATTAATTATGGTACTAAAACATTTCATTGCTCACCCTTCTATTTCCCAACCTTCTCTATCAGGGGGTCCATGGTTCCCTGGGTTGAGGTACTAGCCACACCGAAAATTTCTCAAATTATTCTATTCCTATATTGTTAGTTCTAAGTATACTTACCCTCTTCGGGGCCCACATTGAAGGTTGCAAATCTTTATTGGAGCAGAAAGCTTCATGTGTCTTCCAAGGAATAGCTGGTAATTTCAAACTACTGACCTTTAGATTAGCTGCCCAACTGGCTACCATTATGCTACTAGAGCTTTTTCAGATATATTTGGCAGTGACTATGATATCACATGAATAGAATTGATACACTACCTCTCCCTTGGCAATTTGCTCTATTTTTTCATTGTACAACATAAAATTAGTTCCTTAAATTATGAATGTCTGACATAACTACTACAGATAACTTAAAAGTGCAACTTCTCACAGCTTTCATTTAAAAAGTATTGGCATTTCGGGAGGGGCATGATGGTGGCTATGGTGGAGGTGCAGTGAAGGTCACTGTCAGTAATTACACAGAATACCAGGCAAAGCAGATCCATGTCAGAGCTCCAAAAGTCAGAACCAAAAAGATAGGAATATTTTAATGTTTGAAGGCTTATAGCCTGTGGAGTTTTGAGCTGAAGTAAAAAACAGAGTACTTTTGAATCTTCAGGGACTGGCTCGGAGGCCTGAGCTGACATCCTGGGCAAGACCAAACAGCAAGATGAAACGGGGAACAGAAACACCACGAAAAATGCCGCGGGAACCTTGGGACAAATGTTGACAATATACTTTGTCAGTTTTTTTTGTTCTGATTTTCTTTTTTTTTCTTTGATATCTAGTAATTGGTGCATTCACTGTTTGCCCACCACCATTCTGGTGAATAGAGACAGAGCCTGAGCCGAGTGGCCACCCCCCACCCTCACCGCTGGTGGGTTCTTCTGCCATGCATGCGCACAGATACTCAGCCCAAGCGGAGGCCCGAAATGTCAATATCTGTTTCCTTTTTGTTCTGTTTTGTTTGTTTGTTTGTTTGTTTGTTATCATGGGAAAGAATAGAAGAGAGCTGAAGAGAGGGAAAGAGAGCCAAAGGTTGGATTGGAGCCTGAGGTATAGAATAACAAGCAACACTGGCAACTTGGAATCTCTCAGGCAGCTTTGAAGACAGGAATTTAGGACATTAAAGCCATACTTATGTTAAGCTACAGATTTTTTTTTCCTTGTTTTTCTTCTCTCCCTCCTCTCCCTTTCCTGTGATTAGAGACTGCAGTATTCAGTCGTGTTTTTGTTGGTGCTGCTTGTTTTTTGTTTTTTTTCTCTCTTTTTTTTCCCCTCACCAGTGTTGTTTTGCTGTTATATGCCCATCCCCTTTTGCCTTTAGAGGACACTTTGTCTCCCAATATTACACAAGAAGAGTCAGCAACCGCTGCCATATAGCCAAGCTACAATCACACTTTATAAAACACCAAAACCCAGGGAAGAACCAATACCAACTGCCATATACCAGGGAAACAGGCAACTGCTGTGAAAGTTACTCTGAGTTAAGCAATAAGAAGAGTGAAAAGGCAAGCCCACATCCTGATCACATCTTCCTGGAAGCAATCAGAAAGCATAGAAAAATTACCAAAACACATATTAAATTAAATATTAAGGCCTCAGATAAACATGACATGTCCAAGAAGCAAAAGCAAATAACCATATCAGCACATGTCCAGAAAAAAGATAAAATGTCTGAGACAAATAACCTAGAAATAAACCTGGACTCCATTCTGGAAGGAGGGCAGGCCTTGGGAAATGCCTGAGAAAGAATTCATAAAAATGTTTATAAAATGTTTCAAAACACTTTACAATGGAGTTGAGAAAAATAAGGAAGAAATCAGGAAAGTGCTACAGGAACAATCAAATAAGATATAAAAAGCATTGGAAACAATTCAAAATCTACAGAAAGAGGTCCAAACAATCAATAACAAAATAACAGGAATAGAGAACACTCTGAAAAGGCAGAGGAGTAGAATAGATGAGATGGAAGCCAGAACCAGTGGTCTGGAAGTCAAATCTCTAAATACCATTAAGATAGAAGAACAAACACAAAAAGGATAAAACATTTGGAGGAAGGTCTAAGATTCATGATGGAAAACATGAAGAAGAATAACTTAAGAATTATCAGCATTCCAGAACAAGAAGAATCACACAAGTCCACAGAGGAAATAGTTGAATAACTGCTGGGAAAAAAATTCTCTAACATACTGGAAAGTGAAAAGATAAACATTTCAAGAACTTCAACGAACTCCAGGAAGGATAGACCCCAAAAGAAAATCACCAAGACATATCATAGTCAAGCTCTCCAAAAGCAAAGATAAGCAGACACTACTTAAAGCAGCCAGGGAAAACAGAAGTGTCCCATACAAAGGTAAGCAAGTCAGATTAAGCTCAGATGTCTCAGCAGAAAACATGTAAGCAAGAAGGCAAAGGGGAGACATATATAAAACTCTGAAAGAAAAAATTGCCAACCAAGAATCCTTCATCGAGCAAAACTATCAATAAAATATGATGGTGTAATCAAATATTCTAGGATAAACAGAAGCTAAGGAATCTTACCAAAGCCAACCCTTACTATAAAACATCCTAAAGGGAGTTCTGTGGATTGAGAACCAACAAGAACAGACAACAACCAGAGATTGACATATGTGGCAGCACTTCCCTGAATTAAGTCAACAGAAAGAAGAGTTGTTGACAGAACAAAGCTATAACAACAACCTCAGAGAATCTGGGAGGTCAGTCTATGATCAAAACAAGTTCAATGTATAAGAAGGTAAACACGTAGGGACAGAGATCCAGATAGTGATAAGGTAAGGTGGATTGCACTAAATGAAGAGAAAAGTTAATGGCTATGAGGCAACCTCAAAGAAAATTAACACTTCACAACATACCAAGAGAATACAAATCCAAGAAGAACATTAAAACTATGAGAAAACACACAAGAAAGAACAAAAAAATCATGAACTCAACAAAGGAAGACAAACAGAACAAAGAAGCAGCAACACCACACACACACACACAAAAATCAAAACATAATGGCAGCAAGTAATCAATACCTATCAATAATTACATTGAATGTAAATGGATTGAATGCACCTATTAAGAGACGGAGGGTGGCAGAATGGATAAGAAAACAAGATCCTTCAATACGCTATCTGTAGGAGACACAACTCCCACACAGAGACAAAAAGAGATTAAAAGTCAAAGGATGGAAAAAATATATATACCAAGCTAATTGCAATAAAAAGCCAACAGGAGTGGCAGTACTAATCTCGGATAAAATAAACTTTAAGGCAAAAACCAGCATAATAGATAAAGGTGGACATTATCTCATGATTAAAGGGACAATTGAACAAGAGGACATAACCATAATAAATAAGTATGTTCCCAATGAAAGAGCTCCAAAATATATAAAACACACTCTAATAGATTTGAAAAAAAGAAATAGATGAATCTACAATAGTAGTGGGTAATTTTAATATACCGCTTTCAAAAATGGATAGAACAACCAGAAAGAAACTTGACAAAGACACAAAAGGACTAAACATCACAATCAGCCAACTGGATCTCATAGATATGTACTGAGCATTCAACCCAACAACTGCACAATACACATTCTTTTCCAGTGTATATGGAACATTCTGCAGAATAGATCATGTTTTAGTCCATAAAACAAATCTCCATAAATTTACAAATATCAAAATACTACAAAGCATTTTCTCAGACCACAATGCTATAAAAGTAGAAATCAACAACAGGAAGACCAAGGAAACCAAGTCAAATGCATGGAAACTGAATAAAACCCTGCTAAAAAGCAACTGGGTAGTAGAAGAAATTAAACGTGAATTCAAAAAGTTCCTAGAAATAAATGAGAACGAAAACACAACATACCAAAATATTTGGGACACGCCAAAAGCAGTGCTGAGAGGACAATTTATTGCAATAAATGCACACATCCAAAAAGAAGAAAGAACCAACATTAACACAGCATCTACAGCAATTCGAAACAGACCAACAGGGGGAACCAACAGCCACCAAAAGAAAAGAATTAATAAAGATTAGAGCATAAATAAATAAGATGGAAAACAGAAAAAACTATAGAAACAATCAACAGGACAAGAAGCTGGTTCTTTGAAAGAATTAA
>NW_006408762.1:3110245-3111282 GCF_000296735.1 Chrysochloris asiatica | reverse complement strand
ACACTTCACTAAGGAAGAGATCAGGGCAGCCAACAAACATGAAGAAATGCTCACGATCACTACTCATTAGAGAGATGCAAATCAACACAACGAGATATTATCTCACACCAACCATAACAGCAAAGATGTAAAATGGAGAAGACAATAAATGCTGGCGGGGATGTGGAGAAAAGGGGACACTCTTGCATTGCTGGTGGGATTGCAAAATGATCCAACCTCTTTGGAAAACAATATGGCTCTTCCTCAGAAGGTTAAAAATAGAAATACCTTATGATCCAGCAATCCCTTTACTCAGTATTTACCCACAAGAAAAAGATTTATGTACACCAATGTTTATAGCAGCAGAAGACAAATGCACACCAATTTTTATAGCAGCACTATTTACAATAGTAAAAAGGTGGAGACAACCAAAGTGCCCATCAACTGAAGAATGGATAAACAAAGTGTGGTACATACACACAATGGAATATTACGCTACATTGAAGAATAACAAGGAAGCGGTAAACCACCGCATAACATGGATGAACCTTGAGGAAATTATGCTGAGTGAAATTAGTCAGTCACAAATGTAAAGGACTAAGAAAAAGAAATTATATTGAAAGAGTGCAGGGGGAGGTCTTTGTTTGGAGTTCGGAAGGTGGTGAAGGGGGTTGGGGGGGAGGGTGGAGCACAGGGTCGGGATTTGCCACAGGAGAGCTTGGGTGTGAGGGAGGGGTCAATATACTGTGAGGTAGAGAGAAAGGGAAAAACGGGGCAGCTGGGAAGAACAATTGGGCATGAATGAAAGAGCTAAAGGGGACCGAGACAAAGCAAGTTATATATACAACCTAGGAACGGCAGGGCTCTGAGACACAGGGATTGAGTCATGATTGGAATAGGGGGGATTCCTGTTAAGATGCTGGAGTGTTTTTTTATTACGCGATTAACCAAGGGGCGAGAGTTTTAGTCTGTGTTACAGGTCAAAAACTCTCCAGTATGGATTCCAGCCTGACTAATTCGACCCTATAGCGAGAGAAAAGCCACTTCTCCCTCTTCGG
>NW_006408762.1:3108999-3109587 GCF_000296735.1 Chrysochloris asiatica | reverse complement strand
GAGCTTGTGGAATAATATCCACTTGTCTGTGGATATCCATCAGCTTCATGCTCAAATTTCTGATATAAGTAATTCTCAAGTTAAGCACTGAGTGGCTACTAATTTGCTACCCCTGCTAGAGAGTAAGATCGTCTAAGAACTTGATTGAACCTCAGCATAGTGATCCTGCTTGGTCACCTTAGAGCAGGTGGTGGTCTGGCAACGTCTTGCGTATGGGGGCCCCTGCCGGTCGCCTCCCTCCCTGCCTTCTTCGGATGGTGGCTGCTTATGCTGGATGTGTGGCCAGAGACAGGTAAGGATCACGTGGATCCTCAGCAACCTAAGACAGAGCCATTGCCATGCTGCAATGAGTTTCGATGATAGGTAAGATTGAGGAATTCGCACTGACCGCCTAAGACAGGCAGTGTCCCTTAAACAAATAACAAATAAGGGGGAATTTGAGGGAGACCGTGCAGACCCGGTCAGGAGTTCATGTCCCTGTGGGCCCAATCCATGCAGACCATCCAAACCATAGGCTCTGAGGATCAGACTTTAGCCACCTAGCAGACATAGCAAACTGTCCCTCATCTGATTATTCAGTTATGCTTG
>NW_006408762.1:3071664-3108879 GCF_000296735.1 Chrysochloris asiatica | reverse complement strand
AAAAAAAAAAAAAAAAAAAAAAACCCACAAAATAGACTATAGGGTAACACCAAAGAAAGATAATACTTCATCACTTACCATGGAAATGAAGATTTAAGCATAACAAGGAAACATTAAAACTAAGAATAATCTGACAAGAAATAACACACACACACACACACACACACACACACAAATGAACTTAGCACAAGAAGTCATGCAGAACAAATGAACAAACAACAACACACAAAAAAAATAACCTAATGACAGCATACACACACACACACACACAAATGAACTTAGCACAAGAAGTCATGCAGAACAAATGAACAAACAACAACACACAAAAAAAATAACCTAATGACAGCATACCTTTCAATAATTACACTGGATTTCAATGGATTAAATGCACCAGTGAAGAGACACAGATTGGCTGAATGAATAATAAACCAGACCATTCAATATGCTGCCTGAAGGAGAAACATCTTGCACACAAAGACAAAAACAGGGTTAAAGTTAAAGGATGGAAAAAAAAAATATGCAAAGCTAATAGCAATAAAGAACAGGCGAGACAGGCAATGCTAATATCAGATAAAATAAACTTTAAGGTAAAATGCAGCGTAAGACGTAAATAAGGACACTATCTGATGACCAAAGGGCCAATTGAGCAAGATGACATAACCATAATTAACATCTACACTCCAAATCAAAGAGCACCAAGATATTTAAAGAAAACCCCACTAGAATTGAAGAAAGAAATAGATAAATCTACAATTAGAGTGGGCTATTTTAATACGCCACTTTCGAAAAGGGATAGAACAATCAGAACGAAACTTGAAAAAGCTACAGAGGAACTAAACAGCACAATCAACCATCTTGACCTCATAGACGTCTACAGAGCATTCAATCCAAGAAAAGCAACATACACATTCTTTTCCAGTTCACATGGAACATTCCTCAGAATTGACCATGTGTTTTGTCACAAAGCAAGCCTCCTTAAATTTATAAACACAATGCCATAAAATTAGAAATCAAGAATAAGAAGACAAAGGAAATAAAGTTTAATATATGGAAACTGAATAACACCTTGGTAAAGAGCAACTGGATAATAGATGAAATTAAACATGAATTTAGAAAGTTCCTAGAAACAAATAAGAACGAAAACACAACATACCAAAATCTTTGGGACAGGGCACAAGCAGTGCTGAGATGACAATTTATTGTGATAAATGTGCACATCCAAAAAGAAGAATGTACCAAAACTAACACATTAACACAGTATCCCCAGCAACTAGAAACAGATCAACAGAAGGAACCTACAGTCACCAAAAGAAAAGAAATAATAAAGATCAGAACAAAAATTAATGAGTTACAAAACAGAAAAATCTATAGAAAGAAACAACAGGACAAGAAGCTGGTTCTTTGAAAGGATTAAAAAAATTGACAAACCATTGGCAAGCCTAAGAAAAGAAAAGAGGGAGAAGACACAAGTAGCACGCATTAGAAACCACATGGGCAATGTCATAACAGAGCCAAAGGAAATCAAAAGGGTAATAACATAATACTAAGAGTTGTACTCCAAAAAATTTGAAAACTTAGAAGACATGGATACATTGTTAGAAAAACATGACCTACCTAAACTTGAACAGAGTGAATTAGAAAACTTGAACATACAAATAACAAAAAAAGAAATTGATCAGGTCATCAAAAAACTGCCAACCAAAAGAAGTCCAGGTCCAGATGGCTTCACTGGTGAGTTCTACCAAACATTCAGGGAAGAGATGTCACCAATTTTATTCAAGTTATTCCAGAATATAGAAGAGAATGGATAACTTCCTAATACATTTTGGGAAACAAGCATAATCCTTATACCAATACCTGTGAAGGACATCACTAAGAAAGAAAATTATAAACTAATATCCCTCATGAAAATAGATGCAAAAATTCTCAACAAAATCCTAGCAAACAGAATCCAACAACACATCAAAAAGATAATACATCACCATCAAGTGGGATTCATATCAGGAATGAAAGGATGGTTCAACATTAGAAAAGCAATCAATGTAATCCACCATATAAAAAAGAACAAACAACAACAACAAAAAACATGATCATATCGATTGATGCAGAAAAGGCATTTGACAAAATCCAACATCCATTCCTGATAAAAACACTCAACAAAGTAGGAATTGAAAGGAAATCCCTCAAAATAATCTAGAACATATACACAAAACCAACAGCCTACCTTTCTCTCAATGGAGAGAAACTGAAAGCTTTCCCTCTGGGAACAGGAACCCGACAAGAATTCCCTTTGCCACCACTCCTATTCAATATTGCGCTGGAAATATCAGCCAAAGCTATATGGCAAGATAGAGACAACAAAGGCATCCGAACTGGCAAAGAGGAAGCAAAACTCTCTCTATTTGCAGACAACAGGATACTATACAAAGAAAACACATAACACTCAGTAAAAAACACTATTGGACCTCATTGGAGGATTCAGTAAAGGAACAGGGTATAAGAGTAACATCTAAAAATCAGTTGGATTCCTCTATACTATAAATGACAGTGCAGAAAAAGACATTAGGAAAGCAATATCATTTATAATAGCCACCCAAAGGATGAAATATCGAGGAAGAAATGAAACGAAAGAAACAAAGGACCAATACAAAGAAAACTACAGAACGCTACTATAAGAAACCAAAAGAGACTCACAAAAATGGTAGAATATACCATGCTCCTGGATAGGAAAACTTAATATTGTAAAAATGTCAATACTGTCCACAGCAACCTATGCATATAATGCAATCCCAATCTAGATTCTAGCAACGTTCTTCAAATAGATGGAAAAAACTATTATAAACTTTATATGGAAAGGAAAGGACCCAGGATAAGCAAAGCATTGCTGAAAAAGAACAAGGTGGGAAGCCTCTCACTCCCTGATTTCAAAGTTTACTACATGCCTACTGTGGTCAAAACAGCCAGGTGTATCTATCATGAAAGACACATTGATCAGTGGAACAGAATTGAGAATCTAGAAATTAACCCATCCACATACAGCCAACTGATTTTTGACAAAGTATATTGCATGGGGAGGAGATGGTCTCTTCAAAAGATGATGCTGGCAGAATTGGAAAGTAATATGCAAAAGATTGAAAAAAGACCTTTACCTCACACCTTATACAAAAACCAACTCAGCATGGATTAAAGACCTAAATGTGAACCCCATAATTACAAAGGCCATCAATGAAAAAATAGGAAGAAATGTGAGGGCTCTAACATAGGACATACACAGGCTACCAAACATTTTGAAAATTACACAAAAATGTAGACAAAATAGATGAATGGGACATATTAAAAATTAAAATCTTATGTGCATCAAAAGACTTCATCAAAAGAGTAAAAAAGGAGCCCACAGAATGGGAAAAAATCTTGTGAAATGACACATCAGAAAGGGACTAATTTCTAAAGTATATAGTAACCTACAACACCTCTACAGGGAAAGGACAAAAGACCGAATTAAAAAATTGGCACAGGGCATGAATAGACACTTCACCAAAGAGGAGAATCCGGATCACCAACAAACATATGAAGAAATATTCACAATCGCTTGCCATTAGAGAGATGCAAATAAAACAACAATGAGATATCATATAGCAATAATAACAAAGATAAAAAAGTAGAGGACACTAAATGTTAGCGAGGATATGGAGAGACTGGGGCCCTCTACATTGCTGGTGGAATTTGCAGTCTAGCATATTAACCCATAGCACCACACCAGGACTCCTAGCCATTAGAGAGATGCAAATCAAAACCTAAATGAGGTATCAGCTCACACCAACAATAGCTGTGAAGATAAAAATGTAGAGGACAACAAATGCTGGTGAGGATGTGGAGTGATTGAGATGTTTCAGCATTGCTGGTGGGATTGAAAAATGGTCCAACCTCTCTGGAAAGCAATATGGCACTTCCTCAGAAGATTGGAAATAGAAATACCTTATGATTCAGCAATTTCTCTACTTGGTATTTATCCACAATAAATTCAAGCCATAGCATGAGTAGATATATGCACGGCAATGTTCATAGCAGTACTATTTACATTAGCAAACAGATGGAGACATACTAAGTGGCTATCAATGGAAGAATGGAAAACAAACTGTGATACATACATACAATGGAATATTGTACCCTGTAGAACAACAAGGAAGCAGCAAGCCACCACATAACATGGATGAACCTTGAGGAAATTGTGCTGTGTGAAATCAGTCATTCACAAAAGGATAAATGTGTCATAGGACCATTATTGTAAAAGACTAAGGAAAAGCACCCACAATAAAAGAGGAGTTATGTATTTATTTATATTTTGTGGGTTACCAGTGTGTATGGGGTGGGGTGAGGGGAAGGTGGAGCACAGGGCAGGGAATAGGCACAGGGTAGTTGAGCACAGGGTAGGGGATAGACACAGGATAGTTTGGGTGCTGGTAGGGGGTGCACTAGAAGGGGAAGGGGAAAGGAAAAACAAGGCGGATGTGAGAATAGCTAGGCAGGTTTAAATGGGCTAAACAGGACAGAGGTAAATAATGAGGTAAGCACAACCATGGAACAACAGAACTTGGGGATGCAAAGATTGAGGCATGGAGTGAATGTGTAAAAATGGGGAAATTATTTTAAGATGCTTGGCTGTCTTTGGAATCTTGGTTTTTCTTGCCTACTATTATAAAATAAACACTTGAAAGAGAGACAGAGGAGTAGCCAGAAACGTCACCAGAGAAACTTGTAACACCTTCTTGAGCCTATAACTGGTTGAAATACCTAAAAGGGGGCTAGAACTTGCCCAGTGAAAGAGGCTCCCGGCAAAGTCTTTACATTGCACAAAACCATAGGTGGAATCCTGATCCCCATCCAGAATGTTCTGAGTTGGGACATTTCCACTTGAAATGATAAGCAAACAAGTCTGGAGCAGCTAGAAGAACAGAAGATACTTCTTGAAAGAAAGACCAGCAGAAAACAACAACAACAACAACAAAAAACAGTAACAGCAGTCTGGTTGGCTACTACAAGAACAAGCAAGTTGTTTCCCAAGGAGCCATCAAGGCAAGTGGTCAGGTCCCCTAAAGGGAAACCCCCTTCAAAGACTGAAACTAAAATGGAAAACACTAGCAGGAATATGGTCCTGCTGTTGACCACATTGGTCACTGATAAAGGGAAGTGGGTAAAAACAGCAATGAACTTTTGAACTAAGTCTGACCACATTCAATAGACTCCTGATAACCTCAATGGACGAGACATGGGGACTCCTGGGCCCAGGGGCAGGGACATGAACCAAGAGAACTAGAACAGAGTGTGAAGCATCCAGCTGATATGAAGTGAGGGGATTTGCACAAGAACACCACACTTGCAGATAGTACCACTTTGTCCTGGCATCAATGGCTGGGTGATCAGAACATGACTAGAGGAAGAAAGAAGAGGAAAAAAAAAAAAATAGTAACCCACTATAAGTGGATGAACGTGACTATGCTTGTGGATGTAGTATGACAAGGAGCGGACAAATTTTACAGTGACAATAATTCCCACCCCCTTGATTCACAGGGTTGACAGGGATGGGGAACTTAGACATTGGCTACCTAAAATGGGTGGAGAGGGGGCTACAAAGGCAAGAAGTGACTGGTTTACAAGCTTTTAATAGGGTACCTAGCTCCAGAGAATACCAGGAAAGGTAGAATCTCCACTGAATTGTTTCCAAACTGTCTGGATGGGGTTGATAAAAGCTGAGGAGACTAGGACTCCTGTGGTTCAATAGGGAATAACTGATATCAGGTCTGACAGTGAGTGTTGGAAATGCAAATGTTTGGTAACAAAAGGGGGGTATGGCTAATTTTGCAGTCCAGGAGCAGAGATCCCTGGAATCATCAAGGGAGAAAAGTGAAGTGCGAGACCCTGTCCGGAGAGGCAGTGACACTAGGGATGGAGGCAGAGAAGATGAAGTGTACAGAAGGAGTGGCTGAGGACTCTGGACTCACGGAGATAGAGAGGCTGTGTGCTGGAGGCAGAAGGGCATGTTTGATGATGCATGTAGGGGATTGTGATCATTGCAATGAAACAAAATATGATAGGATGAATGTAAAGATAATGTTCACCCACATAAACTAACACATAATTCATAATAAAAACTTAAAAAATAAAGTAAAAGAATTTCTCTGGTAACAGCTAAGCTGAAGTCAGGTGAACTGGTGCATAAGAATTTTGATAGGGTAAGAAGAATAAAGAACATTTTGGAAGGAAAATAGTTGGAAAAATCTGAATGAGTTGGGAAGCAAAGCCAGAAAGCCTTTGTGCACCCTTAAGACAAAATAAAAAGTGACTTGACAGTTATAATTGCCTCAGCACAAGGCAAGGAATTTTAAAAACTGGGCAAAATCGGGATTGAATCCAAAATATATGCTGGAAGGCACTTTTCTACATGAATCCTTTATAGTTAGTTACATTGTGGTTTCCTTTATATTTCTTTCAAAATACACAGCTCATAAACAATGTCCTGTTAATGAGGGTTCCAGTTAAAAGGTTTTATTTGAAACTATCTTCCTTAATTCAGTCTACTTTGTGTGACGCAGACAGTTATTCTCTGGTCTGCTAAACAAAAGGTTATGGGTTTCAGTCCACTGAAAAGCAACTCTGAAGAAAGACCTTGGTGATCTGTTTTTGTTTTTTTTAAATCAGCCGTTCAAAATCTTATGTAACACAATTCTATTCTGGCATACCTGGAGTAATCACTAAAAACAGGTTTGCACTCAAGTTCAAGTATAATAATGGATTTTATGGATGACCAACAAATCATTCAATAAAAAACCTATTGAGTAGTTTGCATTCTGTACAGACATTAACGGCTTCCCTCATGTGTCTTTGATTTAGCTAAGGCAAAAAAGTTTTTTGGTTTTTTTTTTTTTTTTTTTTTTTTTTGTGATTCCTTAGATTTGTACACAATTAAATATAAGAGTATATGGATATAAACATGCATGTCTATCACACATTTAATATAGCAATAGGACTAAAAGATGTCTCAAAAGGTGACCTTTTTTTTCTATTATTTACATTTTAGTACTTCAATTTATTGCATTCTAATGAATATGTAAAGTAGAATTTTCACTTAAACCCCCCTATGGAGTTGCATTGTAGGACCAAAGAGAAGAATCTATTTCGTATATAAGCTTTAGCACATCCTCTAGCTCCAAGAAAATAATATATAGCCAGGCAGCTCAAGGCCAGAGGCCAGATGTTTTCCTTTACCCTAGCCTAAGAACAAAGACCACCAGTCCTGACCAATTAAACTGTAACATCTCATAGTTTGCCAATTGTTAACCAATCCAAAGATTGTAAAGCTGAGAAACCTGAGCTGTTTGAAAACTCTATAAAAACCCTGCAGACAATAAGTTCGAGGCTCTTTCCCTATTCCGCTGCATCAGATAATGTTAGCGACCTGGCTCGAGCTTGAATAAACTTCCCTTATGTATTTACATCGGTACACGGCTCCTGGGTGGTCTTTGGGGACCCCGAATTCTGGGCATAACAGCATGACTCCCAAAAACTTAGAGTGAGAAAGAAGTATAGGTTCATTAAGGAACTCGAAATTTAAATGACATTCTCTTAGATATTCAGTATCAGTTCACATTATAATTCTCAGAAGATTCAGAATTATGTATAGATAATATCAGAGGTCTGATCAAGTAGGAAACATATTCATACTGCATTTTGTGAGAAAATACTGTATGATTTAAGAAGGGACAAAAACAAAATCCTAACTAGAATTACCACCACTCTTCCTAAGACCTTTTAAAAACGTATATGTTCCAGGTTCTCTAATATAAGATGTAGTATAGCATAGTGGTTAACAGTATAGTACAGCAGATAATGATTGTCTAAGTCCAAATCCCAAATCTTCCGTTTAGTAGCTGTTTGTCATTGGGCAAGTTATTTAACTTCCCTTTGGTTCAGTATCCTCATCTATAAATAGTAGCATAGTGGCTACGAATCGGGCTGCGAACTGCAAGGTCAGCAGTTCGAAACAACCAGCTGTTCCGTGGGAGAAAGATGAGGCTTTCTGCTCCCGTAAAGATTTACAGCCTCAGAAACCCTGTACAGGGTCGCTATGGGTCGGAGCCGACTCCACAGCACATAACAACAACAACAACAATACATGTGAATGCTCAGCTCAAATTGTTGTTGCAAATTGTATAAATTTCTTGCAGATAATAAACACTTTCCACCTATTATATTTACTGATGCTTTTCAGCAATTTTTATTTCCTTGAAATTATCACTGCATTTGCAATAAATACTTTTAAAGAGAAAGAAAGAAAGAAAGAAAGAAAGAAAGAAAGAAAGAAAGAAAGAAAGAAAGAAAGAAAGAAAGAAGGAAAGACAGAAAGAAAGAAAGACAGAAAGAAAGACAGAAAGAAAGACAGAAAGAAAGAAGAAAGAAAGAAGAAAGAAAGAAAGAAAGAAGGAAAGACAGAAAGAAAGAAAGAAAGGTGGGTACTTCCCTGAAATACTAGATGAGGTACTCATAGGGGTAAAGGTGTTCACCTCAAATATGTTCCTCTTCTTCACTGTTTGCTTTATATTTGTAATATGTTTTTATTTTTACTGTATACATTCAATAAATAGAAATAATGACTTTCATTTCCCAATACCAGGTGTTTTTGTGCATTGAACCAACTAAAGCCCTCATCCTGTTATTGTTGTTGTTAAGTGCCATCGAGTTGGTTCTGACCCATAGCGACCCTGTACAGGGTTTCCGAGGGTGTAAATCTTTACGGGAGTAGAAAGCCTCATCTTTCTTCCGCGGAGTGGCTGGTAGTTTCGAACCGCTGACCTTAAGGTTCACAGCCCGATTCGTAACCACTACGCTACCAGAGCTTCCTCATCCTAGCTGTCTCATTATTGCTTGGGATTAAGTGGTATAATCTGTGTGTGCCTGCACACGTGTAGACACATGTGCAGACATATTAGTGGTAAGTAAGATATTAAGGCTGCTGGGTAAGAATTTACATTGGGGAGACCCAGAGACACCTTCAGGCATAGTGAAATTCTCAGCTAATAGCATTTACAATAATTCATTTTTATTGTGGCTTCTTACTATGTATTTGGCACTGCTTCTTACATGCATTAATTCACTTAATCTTCACAGCAATAGTATGAGATGATAGCTACTATTATTATCCCTGTTTTATAAAAGGTTAAAATGAGGCAAATAAAATTCAAGTAACTAGCCAAGGCTACAGTTAAGAAATTACATTGATAGAGACATCGCCCTCCCTCTGTTCCAGGTAGCCCTAGACTAAAATGGGTCCCTTGAAGAGTATGGTATAGATAAATCACTTCAAAACTGCTTTCTTCAGTGGCAGAATAAGGTGGGGACGGTTCACTATGCCAGGCTATACTTTTCCATACTAACAGCTGCTGGTGCACTAGAAGTCATAATAAGAAAAGTCTACAATCTAAAGCTATATTTCATAAAAAAGCAACCATTCATTTATTTATATATTCACATATAGGCCTGATTAGAACTCTATGTTTTCACTTTTTTCACATAACACTCGCCTGTATTCATTTTTCCTCACATAGCCTTCATATTAGCAGCAAAAATGTGTTTTATATATATATATATATATATATATGTTACATAACCTATTTATTCTTGGAATTTCAGGTTGCTTTCAGTATCTTAAACATAAATACAGGACAAATAGGAAATCTGACACAGCAGTTGAATAATTCCAACTCTAAAATGGTATAATAATTTAAGGATCCATTCAAAGTTTATCCCTGCCCCCCATAATCTAGATTGTACATTGGTCAAGCTGTATTACAGTAAAACACCATTTCTTTTTATGTCATAGAAGGTTACCCCTACAGAAATCAGTCAGACAAAATTGCACCCAACACGACTTTTCTTTGGGAAATATTATACAGGGATGCTATAAGTCGGTAACCAAATCAACAGCATTTAACAACAACAGTCAAATTTAATGTTCATCTTGCCTAGTGAAATAGGTCTCTTGTGGAGACTTTTCAGTGTATAGGACCTTAGGTGGAATCCTGAACTTCATCCAGAACCTTCTGAGGTGAGACATTCCCAATAGAAAGTACAAGCAGACCCGCCTGGAACACTTAGAGCAACAGAAGATACATCTTCAAAGACAGATCAGCAGGAAAAACAAAACAAAACAAAACAAAAATGGCAGTATTATTGGCTACTATAAGAATAAGCAAGCTATTTGCTAGGAAATCATCAAGGCAAGCAATCAAGTCCCTTCAGGACAAACTCCTCTGTAAGAATGAAACTCAAAGGGAATGCAGGAGCAGACATGTAAGCTTGTTGGTGATCACATTGGTCTACTGGTGAGTGTAAGAGGGGGAAGGCAGCAATGAAGAAATGGGCTGAGTTTGACCACATTCCATGGACTCCCGTTGACCTGGAGATGAGAGAAAGATGAGGAAGTGCTGGTCGGTCCAAAGTGTTATGAGTCCTGGAGACACCTGAGCCCATGGACAAGGACAGCCACAGAGAGATAGAGATGAGAGTGAAGCATCCAGGTGATATGAAGTGAGGGGAGACACACAAGAACACCCAAACTTGCAGATAGTACCCATTTGACCTAGCCTCGATGGCTTGATAATCAGAACTTGACTAGAGGAAGATTAAAAAAAATAAATAAAAAACTTTTTTTTGATAAAGGAAAAGAGTATAAATTGCTACAATTTGAGGAACTGGACCTATACTTATGGGTGTAGTAGCTTAAAATACCAACAGAGAGGGAAGGAGTCTTCACATCAAGTATCAGTCTTATCACCTCTGTATACAGGGTAGATATGGACAGGCAACTTAAACATAAGCTATCTAAAATGAGGGGGTGATAAAGACACAAAGTAATTGGCTTACAAATTTTCAAGATAGAGTTTAGTTTCAGAGTGTGGAGGGGATTGTAGAATCCCCACTGAATAGTTTTCATCTTCTCTAGTTGGGTCTGGTGAAAGGAGATGGAGATACAATTCTCATAATTCAATTCAATAGTAATGAATTGTTATAATGACTAATTGTGACTGGAACAGCTGTAAAAGTAGAAGTTTTATAACATAAATGAGGTAAAAGTTAATCTTACAGTCCAGAAACAGAGGACCCTAGGACCATCAAGGGAGAGGAGAACAAGAAGAATATGGGTCCCTATCCAGAGAAGCAGTGACACCAGAGATGGAGGCAGAGATGAGGACATGGAGAGAGGGAGCAGCTGAGGACTCTAGACTCATGGAAAAAAGGAGACTGAGTGCTGGTGGCCAGGAGACAAGCTTGAGAATGTTTACTTTGGTTGTTTGAATTATTATATATTCCTGAGTGTTTTTGTGTACATCACCCCCCTAAAAAATAAATAAATTTTAAAAGAAAATTAATGTTCATTTGTTGTTGTTGTTGTTAGGTACCATCGTGTCGGTACTGACCCATAACAACCGTATGCACAGTAGAAAAAGACACTGCCCAATCCTGGACCAACCTCAATATTGTTGCCATGCTTGAATCCATCGATGCTGCCACTTGGCCAATCCATTTCATTAGGGGTCTTCCTCTTTTTCTCTGACCCTCCACCTTACCAAACATGATATCCTTCTCCAGTGACTGGTCCCTTCTGACAATATGTCAGAAGTATGAGAGACGAAGTTTGGCCATCTTGGCATTAGATTCCTGGAAAACATGTTGAAAACAGTTTGTTGGCCTCCGACACCCAACAAATGTTTGTATAGTTTTTGTTGTTGTTGTTTTGGCTTTGGTTATAGCAGCAGAACATTAAAAAAAAAAAAGCTTACCAAAAATCAATATGTTCCTGCTCAGGGATCTTTGTTATTAAGATTAGGGGAGTGGGCCTTTGCCATACCCAGGATGTTGAAAAATGGCTGAAATATTAAAATTCAAAACAAAAACAAACACGCAAACCTTGTTTTTCAAAGGATTGATGGCCAGGTAAATTTTCCTCTGTGGCAGTGTTTTGCCTTAAGAATTTAAGTAAGAAATATATTTTCTATGAGAGCCCAGTAAATTTGTGCACATACACATATATGTTTGAAACATACTGTTTATGAAAAATAAAACAAAAACAGAACCTTGCAACTTTAAGCAAAAAATATGGAGTTTAGTCTTTACCACTTTGTAACTTCTTCTCTCACATCAATTTCTAACACCTAAGACTGAATTCTCCTCACAGTTTAAAATCTGCTTCCTGAATTTCTACTAAATTTAAAAATGTAATTCCACTCTAGTTTAAAAAAAAAAAAAAAAAAAAAACCTACAGAAATATTTACACAATTGTGGAAGAATTATTATACAGTGTGTTAATTTAGCACTATTAAGGTAAGCATTTTTTTTTTTTTTTAGAAAATAAAACAATCAATATGGGAATGGTTAACTTAGTTATGAATTGCTGATAGTTACTGAACATTTATTATGGGTCAAGCATTGCACTGGATGCTTTATATGTACTATTAGCACATTTATACTTCTCATCAACTGTATGAAGTAGGTAGTATGATAATCTGAAAGGAGACCTAGTGATGCAATGATTAAGAGCTTGCCTGCTCACTAAAATGTCACTGGTTTGAATCCACTTGCCACTCTCTGTGATAAATATGTGGCAGCCAGCTTCCATAAAGATTGTAGCCTTGGAAACACTATGGGGCCTTTCTGCTCAGTGACAATGTGTTTCATTTTTATTTTTTGGTTTTTATATTATCTCCATTTTATGAATGAAGAAATAAAGACTTACAAAAATCAAGAATCTTGTTCAAGTTTATATGACTAGTAAATGTTAAGAATCAGATGAAACTAAACTCATATTCAAGTAAAATATTAAATCACTTTGTGTTGCTTTCTATCCATTAAGACAATAGTATAGCATGCATATTTTTTTATAAAATGGGTTTTGTTTCTGATGTTGTTGTTGATAATATGCACAACAGAATATACACCGATTCAACAATTTCTACATGTACAATTCAGTGACATAAAGTACATTCTTCAAATTGTAAAATCATTTTGATTCTCCTTTAATAAATTATTTCTCCTCCATTAATATAAGCTCATTGTCCTTTAAGTTTCCTATCTAATCTTTTGAATTGCTATTTTGCAATTTGACCAAGTATAGTTATGTTTTTTAAAGAACACAGTGCACAAAACAGACATTCTTTAGTAGTTAAGGTACATTAATGTGTGGAATTTTAGAAGACATCAGGGAATATTTTTGTTTTAAAGTTTAAATATTATCTAAGAGTAATAATTTCAACCAGTTGTCTGTCAATTTGCCATATTGTGGGTCTTGTATGTTGCTGTGATTCTGGAATCTATGCCAACAGTGTTTTAAATACCAGCAGGTCACCCATTGTGGGCAAGTTTCAGATAAGCTTCCAGACTAAAACAGAATAGGAAGAATGAGATTTGGATTACTTCTGAAGATTTAGGCACTGAAAGCATTTTCAATAACAGTAGAACACTGATAGCACCAGAAAATTGAATATTGAAACAAGATGAAGAGCAACGGAATATTGTCAGATACAGCACAGAAAATGAATTCCTCAGGTTGGAAGTCACTTAAAATACAACTGAGGAAGAGACACTGAAACTTGCTTTCCAATGTAGAGATGCTAAAGCAAATGGAAGAATTGAGGAGGTCCAAGAGCTGGACAGAAAATTTCAAAGATTAGCTTGAGAAGATAAAGCCAAATATTACTACAAAATGTGAAAAGATCTGGAATCAGAAAACCAAAATGGACGAACACGTTCAGCATTTCTCAAGCTGAGGGAACTGAAGAAAAAAAAATCAAACTTTGACTTTCATTATTGAAAAATTCTCTGGACAAATTATTGAATGATGCACAAAGCATAAAGAGAAGATGGAAGGAATATGCAGAGTAGCTGTACCAAAAGGAAATGGTTAATGTTCAACCATTTCAAGAGGTAGCATATGTTCAAGAGCCAATGATCTTGAAGGAAGAAGTCCAAGGTGCATTGAAGGAATTGGCAAAGAACAAGGCACCAGGAGTTGATTGAATAAAAATTGAAATATTTTAAGAAAATGACGTGGCACGGGAGGCACTCACTCATCTCTGCCAAGAAATTTGGAAGAAAACTATCTGTCCAACTGAATGGAATAGATCCATATTTGTGCCCATTCCAAAGAGAGGTGACCCAACGGAATTCAGAAATCATCTGATAATCTCAATGATATCCTATGTGAGTAAGATTTTACTAAAGGTAATACAGAAATGGCTGCAAGCATACGTTGACAGACAACTTTCAGAAGTTTAAGCCGGATTCAGAGAAGCCATGGAACGAGGGATATCATTGCTGATGTCCGATGGATCTTGGCTGAAAGCAGAGACTGTCAGAAAAATGTTTACCTGTGCTTTATTGACTACACAAAGGCTTTTGATTGTGTGGATCATGACAAGTTATGGACAACATTGCAAAGTATGAGTTTTCTGGAACACTTAATTGTGCTCATGAGGAGTCTGTACATGGACCAAGAGGAAGTTGTTCAAACAGAACATGGGAACACTGAATGGTTTAAAATTAAGAAAGGTGTGCGACAAGATTGCTTTCTTTCACCATATGTATTCAACCTGTATGCTGAGCAAATCATCCGAGAAGCTGGGATATATGAAGAAAAATGTGGCATCAGGATTGGAGGAAGACTCATTAACAACCTGCGATATGCAGATGATACAACTTTGCTTGCTGAAATTGAAGAAGACTTAAAACATTTGTTGATGAAGATCAAAGAACTTGTATGGATTACATCTCAATGTCAAGAAAACAAAAATCCTCACCACTGGACCAATATACAACCTTCTTTTCAACGGAGAAAAGATAGAAGTTGCCAAGGATTCATTCTTCTTATATCAATTATGAACACTCATGGAAGCAGCAGTCAAGAAATCAAGTGATGTATTGCATTAGACAAATCTGGTGTGTGATACATTTTTAAGCTGTTGAAGAGCAAAAATGTTAGCTTGACAACTAAGGTGCCTCTGACCCAAGCCATGGTATTTCCAATAACCTCATATGCATGTGAAAACTGAACAGTGGATAAGGAAGACCATAGAATAATTGATGCTTTTGAATTATAGTGTTGGAGGAGAATATTGGAAGTGCCATGGGTTGCCAACAGAACCAATAGATCTGTTTTGGAAGAAGTGCAGCCAGATTGTTCTGTGGAGGCCAAGATGGCCAAACTTTGTCTATCCTACCTCGGCTATATTGTCAGGAGGGACCAGTTGCTAGAGAAGGATATCATTGTTGGTAAGGTGGAGGGACATAGAAAGAAAGGAAGACCCCCAATGTGATTGATTGGCCATGTGGCAGCATCGATGGACTTAAGCATGCAGCAGTAGTGAGGTTGGCCCAGGATCGGGCAGTATTTATTTATGCTGTGCATAAAGTTGCAATGAGTCAGTACCGACTGGATGGCACCTAACAACAACAACAATGATCTGTTTATTGCAAACACCATTTAAAGAAATCATATATGACAACTATACACATGGGCCTCACCAGGTGAAATACACAGAAATCAAATTGATTACATTGGTGAAAAAGAAACTGGAAAAGCTTCAATCCATATCATTGGGCAACACAAGGCCAACGATAGACTGCAAAACAGAGTATAAATTGCTCATATGCAAGTTCAGGCTGAGGCTAAGAAAATTAAAACCAGTACATGAGAGAAAAAAATATGACTTTGAAAATGTGCCACCTGAATTTAGAACTCATCTAAAGAACAGATTTAATGAATTAGATACAAATGAATGAAGACCAGAAGAATTATGGGATGACATCAAGATCATCATACAGGAAGAAAACAAAGGGTGATTTAAAAAAATAAGTCATTAAGAAGGTAAAATAGAAGAAAAAGAACAAAATAAATGTCAGAAGAGACTCTGAAACTTATTCTCCAGTATAGAAATGATGTAGCACACACAAGACTTGAGGAGGTAAAAGAGCTGAATATAAAAATTTAAAGGGCATCTTGCAAAGAGAAAGTCAAATCTTATATTGAAATGTGAAAAAATCTGGAGTTAGAAAACCAAAAGGGAAGAAAACACTCAGCATTTCTCAAGCTGAGGGAACTGAAGAGAAGTATCAAACCTCAAATAACAATATTGAACATATTATATGGGTAAAATATTAAATGATGCAGAAAGCATCAAAAAAGTTGGAAGGAATATAGAGGCACTGTACCAAAAAAATGGTCTATGTTTGATCATGTCAAGAGGTGGCTCATGAGCAAGAGCCAATGATACTGAAAGAAGTCCAAAGTGTACTGAAGGCATTGGCAAAGAACACCGCACTAGGAATTGATAGAATGCACATTGAAATATTTCAGCAAACTGATGTGGCATGGAAGAACTCAATCATCTACAACAAGAACTTGGACAACAACTACCTGGCCAACAGATTGGAAGAGACCCATGTTTGTGTCCATTCCAAAGACAAGTGACCCAGAGACTTCCGGTTGGAGCTATAGCAGCGAAAACCAGATAGGGTACAGTCTGTTGAGAAGGGAGGGGGATCTCATGAAGGAAGGTGTTCATAGAACAACTCCAGAGCTCTAGAACTATGATAAGATCCAGGACATCAGTTTCCCTCACTGGCAAGGGAAAAAATCATGATACTAAGGAAAAAACGGCAAGTTAGGAATATGGAGACAGAACTCCCTTGGCGACTACCCCGCCCTGACAGAGATTGGATGGTGGGGCTAAAACCAATCAGATACACACACACACACCAAAAAACCCAAGCTTAAAGTGGTGCAGAAACATCTGGAAAAAAAGAAAAAGAGAGAGAGACACAGGAGACTATACATTTCTCCCTCTTTTTCTCCCTGTCCCACGGTCATTGCTCAGCCCATACATCAGGCGGGACAGTTTTTTCAATGTATAGAGAGAGGGAGCTTAGCAGTGACTTACGACGTCACCCGTGGAGCCACAGATCAAAATGTTTCCCAAGTAGGACCGTGTGCATTGGTGTACCATGGAGTAAGTTCCAAGTCCAGTCGACTTTATATGCTGTTTCTGGGGCTGTAAGTCTGAGCAGGAGAGAAGTACCTCAGTTTTCTCCCGAGGTGTGGCTGGTGGTTTTGGTGCAGCTTGTGATTTCAAGCTGCTGAACTTGCAGTCAGCGGCTGCTGCACTGTCCGAGCTCCCTGCACAGGACCAATTCAAAGCAATCTGTAAACCCCCAAAATAACAGGTCTCAACCATCCTGCGAATTACACTGGGCACAAGGAGATACCTAATTGACCTTCAGAGACAAAAATAGTGGACGGTTTTTCTCCCATTTTCTCCCAAATAGCTACCTGTGCACCTCTGCTATAGTGACTAAAGGAGGGGCCTGAGAGAGTGGACACCCCCATGCCCTGCTAGAGGCATCTAGTTGCACACACACTGACAGTGTAGCTCAGGGAAGTCAATCGCAGCTTCATTTCTATTCCAAAGTGGTGATTTTTGTCTATACAATTAGAGTAATTATGCTTTTGGTCCTTTGGGTCACACATCTTTCCTGGAGGTGGGAGTTTTTCTCCATACATTGCCCAAAAAGAGACAGCAATCATGGTCATATAGCCAAGCTAGAAGTATACCCCATAATATTCCACAAATGAGACAAGACCCAACAACCTCTGCTAAACATTAGATTAAAAAAAGGAAGTCTATCTCCAGATCATATTCACCAAGAGACACCCAGTAAGCTCAACAACAAACAATAAACATTGACTAAGCTTTACATAAAAAAACAAAAATACAAAAAACATGTAACTAATCATGACGAATAAAAGGCAACAATCAATATCAAAACATGTTCAAAAACAGAAGAGAGTAGCTGATGCAAATGAGCTGGAGACAGACAAAGGCTTTAAGGGGAGGAAGAGTAGGTTTTGGCTATGCCTGAGAAAAAATTCAGAATAATGATATGGAAACAAATTCAAATGCTCCAAGAAGGGGTGGAGGAAAACAACAAAGAATTAAGGAAAGTACTACAGGAGCAATCAAATAAGATTGATACAGCATTTGAAACAATTCAAAACCTGAAAAAAGATGTCCAGATAATCAATAATAAGATGTGAGAAATGCACAATATGCTGAAAGGGGAAAGGAGCAGACTAGAAGAGATGGAAGCCAGAACTAGTGCGCTGGGGACAAATTTCTCAATATGGCTAAGGTATAAAAGCAAGCGAAAAAAGATTTAAAAAATCTGAAGAGAGTCTAAGATTCAAGCTGGATAACATGAAGAGAAACAACTAAAGAATTATTGGCATTCAAGAACAGGAAGAATCAGAGAAGTCCTAGAGGAAATAGTTGAAGAGCTTCTGGAAAAAAAATTCCCAAACATTTTGAAAGACGAGAAGATAAGCATTCCAGAAGCCGAGCGTACCCCAGGAAGGATAGACCCCAAAAGAAACTCATTAAGACGTATAATAACCAAGCACTCCAAAATCAAAGCCAAGAAAAGAATACTAAAAGCAGCCAGGGAAAAGAGAAATGTCACTTACAAAGGTAAGCTAAACAGATTAAGCTCTGACTATTCAGAACAAACAATACAGGCAAGAAGGCAATGGGAAGACATATAAAAAGCCTTACAAAAAAACAAAAAAACAAAAACTGTCAACCAAGAATTGTCTGTCCTGCAAAACTATCAATTAAATATGATGGTGTGATCAAGACATTCCACAATAAACAGAATCTAAGAGATTTTATCAAAACCAATCCAGCACTTCAAAACATCCTAAAGGGTGTTCTGTGGACTGAAAACCAACAAGAACAGACAACAAACAGAGATTGGCAGGCGTGGCAACACCAACTGGAACTCAATCAACAGATAGTAGAGGCCAGAATAGAATAAAAGTACAACAACAAACTCAAAGGAGCTGGGAGGTAAACTGAAGATCAAAATTATATCAATGTCAAAGAAGGGACAAACGTAGCAACAGAGACCCAGGTGGTCAAGATGCCCGATAAATTATAGGATACAATGGATTATCTTAAATGGAGAGAAAAGTTAGTATACTACAAGGTAACCCCCCAAAAAGTTAATACTTCACAATTTATCATAGAAATGAATTTCCAAGCAGAACATGAAAACTAAAAAGAAACCGACAAGAAATAGAACACAAAAACAAACCCAACACAAGAAGGCATGCAGAACAAAAGAATGAACAGCACCACCAAAAAAGTAACATAATGGCAGCAATTACTTCGTACTTATTGAAAATTATATTGAATGTCAATGGATTGAATGCACCAGTGAAGAGACAGAGAGTGGCAAAATGGATAAGAAAACAAGACCCTTCAATATGCTGCCTGCAAGAGACACATTTTACACACAAAGACAAAAACAGACTAAAAGTTAAAGGATGGGAAAAAAAATTCCAAAATTACTGCAACAATAAACAAGCATGAGTGGCAATACTAATCTCTGACAAAGTAAACTTTAAGATTAAAACCAGCATAAGAGACAAAGAAGGACACTATCTCATATTCAAAGGGCCAATTGAGCAAGACAACATAACCATAATAAATATATACACTCCCAATGAAAGAACACAAAGATGCATGAAGCAAACCTACTGATATTGAAGAAAGAAATAGATAAATGTACAATTATAGTGCAACATTTTAACACACCACTCTCTAAATGGGAAAGTACAGCCAGAAAGAAACTCAACAAAGTTACAGAGGAATTAAACAACACAATCAACCAATTTGATCTCATAGATGTATACAGAGCATTCAATCCAACAACAGCACAATATACATTCTTCTCCAGTGCACATGGAAGATTTTCCAGAATTGACCATGTTTTAGGTCACAAAGCAAGCCTCCATGAATTTGCAAACATCAAAATTCTACAAAGCATCTTCTCAGACCACAATGCTATAAAACTAGAAATCAACAATAAGAAGACCAAGGAAATAAAGTCGAATACATGGAAATGAAGAACACCCTGCTGAAAAGTGAATGGGTAAAAGAATAAATTAAACGTGAATTCACAAAGTTCCTAGAAACAAATGAGAATGAAAACACAACGTACCAAAATCTTTGGGACATGGCGAAAGCAGTGCTGAGAGGACAATTTATTGCAATAAATGTGCACATCCCAAAAAAAAAGAAGAAACCAAAATCAACACATTAATACAGCATCTTCAACAATTAAAAGTAGACCAGAAGATGGACCCTACAGTCACCAAAAGAAAGAAAATAATAAAAATGCGAGCAGAAACAAACCAGATGGAAAACCGAAAAAAGTATAGAAAGAATCAACAGGACAAAAAGCTGATTCTTTGAAAGGATTAATAAAATGGACAAACCATTGGCAAAAATAACAAAGAAAAGAGGGAGGGGGACCCAAATGACTCACATTAGAAACCACATAGGTGAAGTCACAGCAGAACAAAAGAAATCAATAGGATAATAACAGAATAATATGAAGAGTTGTACTCCAGAAAATTAAAAAAACTTAGATGAGATGGATATATTTCTAGAAAAACATGACCTAGCTAAAGTTACTCAGAATGAAGTATAAAACTTGAACAAATAAATAATAAAAGAAGAAATTGATCAGGTCATCAAAAAAGTCCCAACCAACAAAAGTACAGGCCCAGATGGCTTCAAAGGTAAGTTCTACCAAGCATTCAGGGAAAAACTGTCACTAATTCTACTCAAATTATTCCAGAATATAGAAGAGGATAGAAAACTCTCTAATATTTGTATGAAGCAAGCATAATTCTCATACCAAAACCAGGGAAGGACATCACTAAAAAAGACAACTATAGACCAATATCCCTCATGAACATAGATGCAAAAATTCTCAACAATATCCTAGCCAACAGAATCCAACAGCACATAAAAATAATAATAATAATAAATACATTATGACCAACTGGGTTTCATAAAAGAGATGTAAGGATGGTTCAATATCAGAAAAACAATCAACATAATCTATCATATAAATAAGAAAAAGGAAAAGAACCACATGATCACATCGATTGATGCAGAAAAGGCATTTGACAAAATCCAACATCCATTCCTGATAAAAACACTCAACAAAGTAGGAATTGAAGTTCCTCAACATAATCAACAGCATATATACAAAACCAACAGCTTAAATCACTCTCAGTGGAGAGAAACTGAAAGCCTTCCCTCTGCGAACAGGAACCAGACAAGGATGCCCTTTATCACCACTCCTATTCAATATTGTGCTTGAAGTCTTAGCCAGAGCTATATGGCATGAAAGAGAAATTAAAGGCATCTAAATTGGCAAAGAGGAAGTAAAACTTTCCTTATTTGCTGACGATATGATCCTATACATAGAAAACCCCAATGACTTAGTAAAGAAAACTACAAGACCTCATCGAAAGATTCCACAAATTGGCAGGGTATAATATCAACATACAAAAATCAGTTGGATTTCTCTATGATAACCATGATAGTGATGAAAAGAACATTAGTGAAGCAATACCATTTACAATAGCCACACAAAGGATGAAATATTTAGGAATAAACATAACCAGCGGAACAAAGGACTTATACAGAGAAAATTGAAAAACACTATTAGAAGAAACCAAAAGAGACCTATAGAAGTGGAGGAACATACCATGTTCCTGAAGGAAGACTCAACATCATGAAAATGTCAATTCGTCCCAAAGCAATTTTCACATACAATGCAATCCCAATCCAGATTCCAACAACAATTTTTAAAGAGATGGTAATGACAATTATAAACTTTATATGGAATGGGAAGACCCAGGATAAGCAAAGCACTACTTAAAAAGAAGAATAAGGTTGGAGGTATCACTCCCTGATTTCAAAATTTCCTACATGGCTACCGTGGTCAAAACAGTCTGGTACTGGTACGATGAAAGATACATTGATCAATGGAACAGAATCGAGAATTGCAAAATGAACCCAACCACATACAGCCAAATGATTTTGACATTGTGCTTAGGCATATTATATAGGGAGGAGACAGCCTCTTTAACAAATGGTGCTGGCAGAACTGGAAAGCAATATGTAAAAGACTGAAACAAGACCTTTGCCTCATTCCCTATATAAAAATGAAATCAGCATGGATTAAAGATCTAAATGTGAATCCCAAAATTATGAAGATTATCCATGAAAAAAATAGGGACAAACGTGAGGTCGCTAATTCAGGACATATACAGACTACCAGACATTTTGAAAAGTACACAAGCAAAAATAGACAAAATAGATGATTGAGACATACTAAAAATTAAAAACTTATGTACATCAAAAGACTTCATCAAAAGAGTAAATAGGGAATACACAGAATGGGGAAAAATCTTTTGCAACGACACATCAGAAAAGGGAGTCATTTCTAAAATATATCGGAAACTAGAATACCTCTGCAAAAAAAAAGACAAATAGCCCAGTTAAAAAATGGGCAAAAGACATGAACAGACACTTCACCAAGGAGGAGATCCGGGCAGCCACCAAACAAATGAAAAAATGCTCATGATCACTAGCCATCAGAGAGATGCATCTCTAAATAACAATGAGATATCATCTCACACCAGCAATAACAGCAATGATCAAAAAAACAGAGGGCAAAAAATGCTGGCAAGGATGCAGAAAGACTGGGACCTTCCTCCATTTTTGATGGGAATGCAAAATGGTCCAACCACTGTGGAAAGCAGTAGGGCACTTCCTCAGAAGGTTGGAAATAGAAATACTTTATGAACCAGCAATTCCTCTACTTGGTATTTGCCCACAAGAAATACGAGCCATTACATGAGTAGATATATGCACATCAATGCTCATAGCAGTACTATTAACAATAGCAACAAAAAATGAAGACAAACTAAATGCCCATTAATTGAAGAATGGATAAACAAACTGTGTTACATGTGCACAATGGGATATTAAGCTGCCTTGAAGAACAACAATGAAGCTGCAAGCCATCACATAACATGGAGAAATGTTGAGGACATTAGGTTGAGTGAAATTAGTCAGTCACAAAAGGAGAAATACTGCATAAGACCATTATTGTAAAAGACTAAGAAAAAGAAACCACCCAAAAGGGGGGGTTGGGATAATATAAAAATATAAGTGCTGATCACCGGTATGTATAGGATGAGAGGTGGGGAGGAAGGGGAAGACAAAGCACAGGATAAGGAATAGACACAGGAGAGCCTAGGTGTGGGGGGTCGGGGGAGGCTGGCAATACACAAGAAGGGGGAGGGGAAAAAGAAGAGCAAGGTGGATGGGAGAACGGTTTGGCAGGTTCGCTTGGGCTATGGGGGACAGAGGTAAATGAAGAGGTATGCTCAAACCTGGAAAAACAGGGATTGAGACATGGCTTGAAAGGTGGAAAAGAAGGGAACAATGTTAGGATGCTTGGCTGCTTTTTGAATCTTGGTCTCCCTTGCTTACCATTGTGAAATAGACACTTGAGTGTGTGGGGGAAGCAGTCACAAACATCAGAACAGAAAACATGTTGGCCCGGATCCAGCCTATAACTAAGTGGAATACCTTGGGGTGGGGGGAGGCTGGAAACTTCCCAGACCCAAAATGGTGTGGGGATAATGATGGTGTGGACAGATGGAGTGTCTGGGGTCATGGAACTCAGGGAGGGAGAGGAGGTCTTTGCTGATAGCCATGGGGGACTGGCCTGTGGGGTGTATCCTTTGGTAATGTGATGATGCATGGAGGGGATTTTAATTATTGCAATGAAAAGAAATACGATAGGATGAATGTGAAGCTGAAGTGGGACAGAGGCAAATAATGATGTAGGCAAAGCCTTGGAACAACAGGGCTCTGGGATACAGACATCGAGACATGGTTTGAATGGGGAAAGTGGTGGGGGGGATAATGTTACGATGTTTGACTCTCTATTGAATCTTGATTTCCCTGGAATACCGCTATAAAATAGACACTGGAGGGGAAGAGAAAGGAATAGCCAGAAATAGAACCATAGAAAGCTTGTAAGTCCATCTTCTGCCTATAACTGATAGGAATACCTAAAATGGGGATACAACGTGCCTAGTGAAGGAGGCTTCCTCAAGAACCTCTGCATTACACAAGACCATAGGTGGAATCCTGAAGAGCATCCATAATCTTCTGAGGGGAAATGTCCACTTGAAAGGACAAGCAGACCAGCCTGGAGTGGCCAGAAGAACCGAAGATACTTCCTGAAAGAAAGACTGACAGGAAAAACACAAAACAATATAGCCAGGCTGACTGATAACTACAAGAACAAACAAGTGGCTCACCCAGGATACATCAAGGCAAACCCCCTTCTAAGACTAAGGCTCAATGGGAATGATTGCTCTGATTGGTGATCACATTCGTCATCAATAAGGGGAAGTGAAGGAAAAGCAGCAACCAAGCTGCGAGCTAAGCTCTACAATGCTCAGTCGACTCCTGTGAACCCAGATGGAGACCTGGTTGTCCAGCAGTGTGCCAAATCCAGGGGACTCTTGGACCCAGTTAACAACATAGCCACAGAGGACTAGAGTGGAGACTGAAACATCCAGATAATAAAAAGAGAGTGCACATACATAAGTACACTCACACTTGCAGATAATACCCACTTGACCTGGCTTCAATGGCTGAATGATCAGAGCTCAAACAGAAGAAGAAAGAAGAGGGAAAAAAGAATAATCTGATACAATTTGATGAACTTCACACACATCTATGGAAGCAATTGCTCAAAAGAGTGAACAAATCTTCACAGCCAGGATCATTCCAACCTCCTCCACACACGGAGAGGACAGGGATGGGCAACTTGGACATTGGCTACCCAAAATGGGGGCGGGGGCAACAAAGGCAAGAAGTGACTGGCTTACAAGCTTTCAAGAGGGAACCTAGATCCAGAGTGTGTGGGGCAAGGTAGAATCTCCACTGAGTAGTATCCATTCTGCCTAGTCAGGGCTGATGAAAGGAAATGCGGATGGGTCTCTTGCGATACAATAGCAATAATTGTTATCAGGACTGATTGTAAGGGCTGGAAATGTAAAGGTAGACGTTTTGTGGCAAAGGGAGGGGAGTGAATAACCTTGCAGTCTAGGAGCAGAGTCCCTGGAACCATCAAAGGAGAAGAGCAGAGAACGTGACCTTACCCAGTGTAGCAGTGATGCCAAGGATGGAGGCAGAGGCGATGACGTGAGGAGATGGAGTAGCTGGAGAGTTTGGATCACAAGAGAGAGAGGAGCGGTATGCAGATAACGGGGGGGGGGGGAAGGGGGTAGGATGCAGGCTTATGGGGTATATATACCCTTTGGTTGATGGACGATGCATGGAAGGGATTGTAACCATGCCAAGGAAACGATATATGACAGGTTCATTGTGAAGCTGATTTCTTCCCATGCAAACTATCACATAATTCACAATAAAGCATTAAAAAAATAAATAAAAAAGAGAGGTGACCCAATGGAATGTCGAAATCATCAGACAACATCATTAATATAAAATGCAAGTAAAATTTGCTTAAGATGCATATATATTTTTTAAGCTGGAACAGTACATTGATAGGGAACTACTAGATGTCAAAGAATTTTGACTAGGACGTGGAACAAAGGATACCATTGCTGACATCAGGTGGATCTGGACTGAAAGCAGAGAATACTAAAAAGATACCTTTGCTTTATTGACTATGTGAAGGCTTTCAGTTGTGTGGATCATGGCAAACTGGACAACATTGTGGAGAATGATTATTCTGGAACACTTAATTATAATCATGAGGGACCTGTGCGTAAATCAGGAGGCAATTTTTCAAACAGAAGAAGGAAACAAGGAAAGGTGTCTTCCAGGGTTGTATTCTTTAACTATACTTATTCAATCTGTATGCTGAGCAAATAATCTGAGAAGCTGGGTTATGTGAAGAAAAACCCGGCATCAGGGTTGGAGGAAAATACATTAGCAACCTGTGATAAGCATTTGATACAATCTTATTTGCTGAAAGTGAAGAGGACTTAAAGTACTTACTGATTAAGATCTACTTCAACAACCAAACATCCTCTTCATTGAATCAGCAAATAACATCAGGAAAAATAGAGAAAGATTGAAGTTGTCAAAGACTTAATTTTGCTTGATCAACCATCCACACTCATTGAAGCTGCAGTCAAGAAATCAAATGACATATTTCATTAGGCAAATCTGCTGCACAAAACCTCATTAAAGTGTTCAAAAGCAAATATAGCACTTTCAGGACTAAGGTGCACCTGACCCAAATCGTGGTATTCTCAATAACCTCATATGCATGTACAAATTAGAAAATGAAAAAAGAGTAGCATAAAATAATTGATGCATTTGAGTCACAGTGTTAGAGGAGAATATTAAAATACTGTGGACTGCAAAACGAACAAAGAATTCTGTATTGGAAGAAGTACAGCCAGGATACATCTTAAAGCCAGAATTGCTGAATTTTTCTGTAATACTTAGGAAATATTATGAGAAGGGACCAATCCCTGGAAAAGATATCATGCTTTGTAAAGTGAAAGATCTGTGAAAAGGGGGAAGACCCCCAACATGATGAATTATCACAGTGGCAGAAGCAATGTACTCATGTGTAGTGTGATTGTTCATTCAGGACACCATGTTTGGTTCTGTTGTGCATAAGGTTGCTATGAGTTGGTACTGACTCCATGGCACCTAAAAACAACATTCTGTATTTTCCACTCTTGATGAGCATTCTGTGATAAAATCTTTGATTAAAACATTCAATAATGGTAACTGGGCATCCTTAGGAATAAAGGTTTAAGTAGTGACAGAGAAAGATGTCCTCAAATGATTTAAACTTATTACAGAACAATAAATTAATGTCTGGTCAAATCAATAAGTAACAGAAAATGAATATAAAAACCATAAAAGTGAGTCAACTTGTCTATTTCTTTCCCTCTCTTTGTATGGAAAGCAAAAGTTATAAAACAGTAAATAACAAACTATGATTGTCTTGGGAGATTGGAGTTAGATTCTGCCACTCTTTGTCTCTTCACTGGTGCATTCAATCCATTGACATTCAATCTAATTATCGATAAGCACGAATTGATTGCTGTCATTATGTTGCTTTTTTGGCAGTGCTGATCATTCTTTGGTTCTGCTTTCTTTCTTGTGTTGGTTTTATGTCTTTTGAGTTGTTTTTGGTCGGGTTTCTCCTAGTTTCTCTGTTCACTTGTTCTCCTTGGAAATTCGTTTTTATGATATATTGTGGAGTGCTAGCTTTCTTTGAGGTTACCTTGTAGTCTACTAACTCTTCTCTGCATTTAGGATACTCCATTGTAACCTGTAATTTACCTGGCATCCTTACCACCTGGGCTTCCATTGCTGTGTTTGTCCCTTCTTTGACATTGATATGTTTTTGGCCTTCAGTCGATCTCCCCGTTCTTTTGATTTTGTCATTGTAGTCTTGTTCTGTTCTGGACTCCACTATCTGTTGGGTGTGTTCCAGGTGGTGTTGCCATACTTGTCAATCTCTGTTTGTTGTCTGTTCTTGTTGGTTTTCTGTCCACAGAACTCCCTTTAGGATGTTTTGAAGTGCTGGGTTGGTTTTGATGAAATCTCTCAAATTCTGTTTATTCTGGAATGTTTTGATCGAACCATCATATTTGATTGATAGTTTTGCTGGATAGATGATTCTTGGTTGACAGTGTTTTGTTTTGTTTTGTTTTGTTTTGCAGAGCTTTGTATATGTCTCTCCATTACCTTCTCGCACGCATGGTGTGTTCTGAATAGTCAGAGCTTAATCTTCTTTGCTTGCCTTTATAGGTTATATTTCTCCCTGGCTGCTTTTAATATTCTTTCCTTAACTTTGATTTTTGAGAGCTTGATTATTACATGTCTTGGAGATTTTCTTTTGGGGTCTATCCTTCCTGGAGTACGTTGGGCTTCTTGAATGTTTATCTTCTCGTCTTTCAAGATGTTCTGGAAATTTTCTTCCAGAAGTTCTTCAATGATCTCTTCTGTGGATTTCTCTGTTTCTTCTTGTACCGGAATGCCAATAATTCTTACATTATTCCTCTTCATGTTATCCAGCATGAATCTTAGACTGTCTTCAGACTGTTTTATCCTTTTAGCTGCTTGCTTTTCTACCTTGGCACTATTGAGACATGTATCGTCCAGCTCGCTAGTTCTGGCTTCCATCTCTTCTAGTCTGCTCCTTTCGCCTTTCAGTCTATTGTCTATTTCTGATATCTTATTATTGATCACCTGGGCATCTTTTTGCATGTTTTGAATTGTTTCCAATGCTGTGTCAATCCTATTTGATTGTTCCTGGAAATTTTTTTTTTTTACTTCTTCCTTATTTTCCTCAACCCCATTTTGGATTATTTGAATTTGTTTCCATATCATTCTTCTGAATTTCCTCTCAGGCATATCCAAAACCCGCTCCTCCTCCTCTATAAAGCCTTTGTCTGTCTCCAGTTCATTTGCGTCTGCTCCCCTCTTTTGTTTTTGGACATGCTTTGATAAAGTTGACTGCTTCTTATTGGTCATGGTTATTGTTTGTTTTTTATTATTATTATTATTATTATTAATATGATCAGGAGATGGGCATCCCTTTTCGTCTATAACACGTAGCAAGTGTTGTTGGGTCTTGTCTAAGTGGTGGAGTATATGCTGTAGCTTGGCTATATGGCCACTATTGCTATTTCTTCTTATGGGATGTAGGGAGGATAAGTTCCCACCTCCAGGAGGGATGTTTAATCAAAAGGACTATAATCAGAAGTAATATAAATACATGGACAGAAATCACCATATTGGAGCAGATATATGGCTTTGGTTAACTTTTTCTGTTCCATGTCCCGCCAGAGCAGCCGCTGGAGAATCCCCGCTGCTAGCTAGGAGTGGGAGAGGGGGCTTAGATGCAGCGACAGATGGGGGGATGATGGATAACGTCAAAAAGCTGCCGGACTTTCTCACACTCTCTCTGTGTGGGTGAGCTGCACCCGGCCAATTTTTATTGGGATCTCAAGCCAGGGCATGGAGAGTTGGGGTAGGAGGAAGCTATGTCTCCTCTTGCACTTCTTCTTCTTTTTTTTTTTTCTCCTCCCCCCACCCCACTTTCAACACCGCTTTCCAAACGGGCCAGCCCTCTCCCCATCCTCTAAACTCTGCAGTCACAGGAGCGACCAGCGGACCCTCCGGGCAAGAGACCCAAAATACATGCTTTTCTTTATCCTTATTAGCGCGATTTCTCAAAAATGTGAGTTCAGGAGACTTTATGATAGTTTAAAAGCTGTGGGACTGGTATATGAACGTGTCCTTTGTGAAATCCCACTCGTTTTTTTCCCCAGAGCACGTCCCTACCTTACTTCCCTTGGCTGTCCTGCAGTACCAGACCTATTTTCTGTATTTTTTATTCTGTTCCATTGATCAATATATCTTTCTTTGTACCTGTATCAAGCTGTTTTGACCACTGTAGTCATGAAATAAATTTTGAAATCAGAAAGTGAGAGGCTTCCAACTTTATTTTTGTTCTTAAACAGTGCTTTGCTTATCCTGGGTGTCTTTCCTCTCCATATAAAGTTTGAAATAGGGTTTTTTTGTTTGTTTGTTTGTTTGTTTGTTTGTTTTTCCATCTCTTTAAAGAATGTCATTGAAATTGGATTGAGATTGCATTATATGTGTAGAGTGCTTTTTGCAGTATTGACATTTTGACAATGTTAAGTCTCTTGTCCAGGAGAATGGTATATTTTTACATTTTTGTAAGTCTTTTTTGTTTGATTGTATTTGTGTTTTGTAGTTTCATTTGAATAGGTCCTTTGTTTCTCTGGTTACATTTATTCCTAGTTATTTCATCCTTTGGGAGACTATTGTAAATGGTATTGCTTTCTTAATATCCTTTTCAATGCTGTCATTATTAGTATAGAGGAATCCATCTGGATTTTTTATGTTACTCTTCTACCCTGCCACTTTGCTGGATCTTCCAATGAAGTCGAGTAGCATTTTTACTGAGTCATTCGGTTTTCTACGTATAGCATCTTATTGTCTGAAAATAGAGTTTTATTTCCTCTTTGACAAATCTGATGCTTTAATTTCCCTATCCTACCATATTGTTCTGGATGAAACTTCAAACCCAATATAGAATAGGAGTGAAGAAAAAGAACACCCTTCTCTGATTCCTTTTTGAAAGGGGAATGCTTTCAGTTTCTCTTCATTGACAGTAATGTTGGCTGTTGGTTTGGTATATATGCTATATGCTCTTGATTATGTTGAGGAATTTCCCTTCAATTCCTACTTTGTTGACTGTTTTTATTAGGAATGGATGTTAAAATTTGCAAAATGCCTTTCCTGCATCAATCAATATGATCATGCGATTCTTTTCTTTTCTCTAATTTATATGGTGGATTATATTGATTGTTTTTCTAATGTTGAACCATCCTTTCATGCCTGATATGAATCCCACTTGGTCATTATGTATTATTTTTTTGATGTACTGCTGAATTCTGTTGGCTAGGATTTTGTTGAGAATTTTTGTGTCTCTGTTCATGAGGGGTATTGGTCTATAATTTCTTAGTGATGTCCTTCCCTGGTTTTGCTATGAGTGTTATGCTTTTTTCATAAAATGTATTAGGAAGTTTTCCATCCTCCTCTATATTCTGGAATAATTTGAGTAGAATTGGTAATAGCTCTTCCCTGAATGTTTGGTAAATCTCACAAATGAAGACATCTGGACCAGGCCTTTTTTTGGTTGGGAGTTTTTTGATGACCTGATCAATTTCTTCATTTGTGTTTTTTTCTGGTCAAGTTTTCTACTTCATTCTGTGTAAGGTTAGGTACGTCGTGTTTTTCTAAACCTATATCCATCTCTTCTAAATTTTCAAATTTGTTGGAGTACAGCTCTTCATAGTATTCTGTTAGTATCCTTTTTATTTCTTTTCGTTCAGCTGTGACATCACCCATGTGGTTTCTAATATATGTTATTTGTATCTTCTTCTTTTTAATTGTTAGGTTTGCCAATGGTTTCTCAATTTTATTGTTCCTTTAAAAGAACCAGCTCCATGTCCTGTTGATTCTTTCTATAGATTTTTCTATTTTCATTTATTTCTACTCTAATCCTTATTGCTTCTTTTCCTTTGGTGACTGTAGGTTCCCTTTGTTGGTCTGTTTTTAATTGTTGGAGATGCTGTGTTCATGTGTTTTTTTTTTGGTTCTTTCTTCTTTTGTGATGTGTGAATTTATTACAAAAAACTGTCCTTTCAGCACCACTTTTGCCATGTCCCAAGGAATTTGGTATGCTGTGTTTTCATTCTCATTTGTTTCTAGGAAATTTATAAGTTGATGTTTAATTTCTTATACTACCCAGTCACTCTTAAGCAAGGTATTATTTTTTCCATATATTCAACTTTATTTCCTTGGTCTTCCTATTGTTGATTTATAGTTTTATAGCATTGTGGTCTGAAAAGATGTTTTGTAGTATTTTGATATTTGTTCATTTATGGAGATTTTTTTTTGTGGCCTAAGGCATGGTCTATTCTAGAGAATGTTCCATGTGCACTGGAAAAGAATGTGCATTGTGCTGTTGTTGGGTTGAATGCTCTGTATACATCTAGGATTCAAGTTGGTTGATTGTGATGTTTAGTTGTTCTGTCACTTTGTCAAGTTTCTTTCTGGTTGTTCTCTCTCTTTTTGAAAGTGGTATATTAAAATCACCCACAATTATTTTTAGATACTTGTGTATTTCTTTCTTCAATTCTAGTAGGTTTTGCTTCATATATCCTGGAGCTCTTTCAATGGGAGCATAGATACTTATTACGATTATATAATCTTGTCAAATTAACCCTTTAATCATGAAATAGTGTCCTTCTTCATCTCTTATGCTTGTTTTTGCCTTAAAGTTTGTTTTATCAGAGATTAGTATTGCCACTCTTGCTAATTGTTTTTGCAATTAGCTTGGTATATATTTTTCTGCATCATTTAACTTTTAGTTTGTTTTTGTCTTTGTGTGTATGGTGTGTGTCTTCCAGGCAGCATATTGAAGGGGCTTGGTTTTTCATCCATTTTGCCACTCTTTGTCTATTCACTGGTGCTTTTAATCCATAGACTTTCAGTGTAATTATTGATAGGTATGAATTAATTGCTATCATTGTGTTAGTTGTTTTGTGTTGCTGCTCATTTCTTTGTTATGCATGCCTTCTTGTGATGAGTTCCTGTGTTGTTGTTGTTGTTTTTGCTATTTCTTGTCAGTCTCTTCTTAGCTTTGTGTTTTCATGTTCTATTTGGATTTTCATTTTCATGGTATGTTGTGAAATATTAACTTTCTTTGAGTTTACCTCATAATCTACTAACTTTTCCCTCTATCATATTTAAGACACTCTATTGGAGTCTTGGTGTGGCATTGTGGGTTAATGCGCCAGTCTGCAAGGCCATTTGAGCTGCAAGGTCAGCAGTTCAAGCTCACCAGCTGCTCCTTGGAAACCCTAAAAAGGGTCGCTATGGATTGGAACCAACTCGATGGCATTTAACAACATTGCACCCTGCAATCTACCTGACCTCTTCACCACCTGGATCTTTCTATATTTTTCCCTTCTTTGATATTGTTATTATTTTGATTTTTGATTTAACTCCGAGGTCCTCTGAATTCCTTGTTCTAGTTTTGTTCTGTTCTGGACTCTGCTATCTGTCAACTAAGTTCCATGTGGTGTTTCTACATTTGTCAATCTCTCGTTGTTGTCTGTTCTTATTGGTTTTCAGACCAAATAATTTCCTTTAGGATGTTTTGAAGTGCTGGATTCACTTCCACAAAGTCTCTTAGCTTCTGTTTATCTTGCAATGTTTTGATTGCCCATTATATTTGATTGACAGCTTTGATGGGTAGACAACTCTTGCTTGGTAGGTTTTTTTTTTTTTTTTTTTTTTTTAATCTCTTAGTGTTTTATATATGTCACACCATTTCCTTTTTGCCTTCTTGGTTTCTGCTGAGAGGTCAGAGCTTAAACTGATTTGCTTGCCTTTGTAAGTGACACTTCTTTTTTCCAAGGCTGCTCTTAGGATTTTCTCCTTGTCTTTGATTTTGGAGAGTTTGATTATGAAACATCTTGTTGATTTTCTTTTGAGGGATTTTCCTTCCTGGGATTCATTGAGCTTTTTGAATACTTATCTTCTTGTCCTTCAAGATGCTAGTTCATTTTTTTCCCCCCAGCTGTTCCTCAACTATCTCCTCTGTGAACTTCTGTGATTCATCCTGTTCCAGAAGGGCAGTAATTCTTAAGTCATTCCTCTTCATGTTATTCAACATGAATCTTAGATTCTCTTCATATATATTTTTTATTCTTTATTTTTTTCTGCTTGCTCTTCTATCTTAGTAGTATTGAGAGTTTTGTCTTCCATCTTGCTGGCTGAGGCTTCCATCTCTTCAATTCTACTTCTTTGCCCTTTGAGTGTATTGTACATTTCTGTTATTTTATTAATAGTCACCTGGACCTCTTTTTTGCAGGTTTTGAATTATTTCTAATGTTATATAGATGTTGTTTGATTTATCCTGTAGTACTTTCCTGACTTCTTCCTTTTTTTCCTTCACCCTTCTGAGCATTTGGATTTGTCTCTATATCATTCTTCTGAATTCCTTCTCAGGCAGATCCAAAGCCTGCTCTTCTTCTAATGGGAAGTCTATGTCTGCCTCTAGCTCATTTGTCTCTGTTACTCTTTTCTGGTTTTAGATATGTGCTGAGATCTTTTGTTGTTTCTTCTTGGACATTTTCAATAATTAGGTGTGTTTTCAATGATTAAATTAATATATTGTTGTATTGTTAAGCTTACTGAGTAACTCCTGGTGGATGTGATCTGGAGATAGTCTTCTTCTTTACTACTCAACTGCTAGCAATCTTAGCATGTGTTGACTATCTATGTAATGTGTAGCAGCTGGTTTTGGCTCCTGTCTTGATGGTCAGATATTATGAAGTATGCTTTTATCTTGGCTATATTTTGTGATTGCTGTCTCTTCTTGGGTAATGTAGGGAAAGAAAACTCTCACCCCCGGGAAAAATGTGAGACCAAAAGGATCAAAAACAGTAACCATATAAAAGCAGAGACAACAACCAGCACACAAAAACAAAAACAAAACCATAGCAGACTGTCCAGTAGCCTTTGTTGTGTAGGTTAGTGTGCATGCATAGTAGAAACATCCAGCGATGGGTGGGGTTGTCTACTTGCTCAGGCCTCTCTAGTCACTACCATGGAGGTATGCAGATAGATATTGATAAATGAAAGGAAGAAAAATTGATTACAATTTTTATTTCTGAATGTCAAGTATCTGTATATGTGCAGCATAATTCTTAAAATTACTGTGTCTTTTTATATAGTAGTTGGTGTTGGCTTTTGCCTTTTACGTTGGCATTTTACAAGGTGTAAATAGGGTTTGGCTGTATGGCCAGTCCTGCTGTCTCTTGTTAGTTAAGGCATGAATAAAGTGTCTCTCCCAGGTAAGAGAGTCAACTTTAGGGCTAAGTCCCAGAGTCAGACGTCATAAGAAGCAGACAAAAATTAGCTTGTGGGACCTTTGGGGATTTCAGGGATTTCCTCTTTGTGCCATAGGATATCTTTACACTGTGGACTCAATGCTGGACCATTTTGGGGGTGGTATCCCACCCATTTGAAGATTCCCAGACTGGGCAGAGAGGGTTCGAGAGGGAAGAAGAGGAAAGAAAAATACCAAAAGTTCTCATACCACTTTTCCCACAAATTGCTCCCTGATATTGTATCAGCTTGTCTGTAGTCCTGCCCTCTGATCTCTACCCAGGCTGTGGTACATAGGAAACGTCTGGTTCATTCAGAAATTGCTGTTTATTCCTGCCATAGTCAGATTTCTCCCCCGGCAGGCACTGGAAATTGATGCCCCCACTTTATATTAGATCTAAAGCTCAGGAACTGTTCCAGAAAAGCACCTTGTCTGTTTTCTTTGTGCCTCTGCCAAGGAGCCTCTGCTACCTGTCTCTGCTTCTCGTGCCCCCAAACTGGAAGTTAACTTCTTAAATTCTTAAATTCCTTTTCAAAGGGAAATTTACATGGCAGAAAAAAAAGTGACAAAAAATTCTTATTTTAATTTTCCTTTAGTATTGTAGGTGCTAAATAAGAAACTTTATTAAATAAATATCATAGAGATTTGAAAACAAAGATAACTCAAATAAAGCTATTCTTTGCTTACCATTATTTTAAAAACATTGCAAATAATTTATTATAAAAATTATGTTTAGCTAAAGTAATCACATTACTCAAAACTGTAATTCTCATATTCATAGCCTTATGAACCATACTTAGAACATTATCGTCATTTACACTCTTATACTCAGGAGGAATCTAATACTCCAAAAGAAAAAACAAAACAAAAACCATGAAGCAATTTCCTTCATGACTTCATTTTCATCTAGCTAATTATTACTCTAAATTACAATAATTACTTTATGATGTTGGTTATCCAATTTTCAATTAATACTCTTTGAATATAAAATTAAGCCTTTCTGTTGATGATTCAAAGAAAGTAAAATCCTTCAGAGAATTTATTTTAGTATAGATGAGCTAAGTTAGTTATTTTTAATGGTACAGCTTTGTGTTTCTAGTAATTACTGCAGAAAACATACTTTGTATAATGTGTTATTATTAAAAAGTAAAATTGAAGAGAAGAGAAAAAAATGAGTGACACTTAAATCTTTATACCAATACATACCAAACATCACATCTTAACCATAAAATAGTTGGGTGGTTTAGTAAACATTTGTCTAGGAAACTAAGGACTCTCAGAACAATTGACAATTTGAAGATTTATTTTGTTCGTTGATATTCTGTGATTAGGATAGTGGAAAATTCTGATTACTTTTTGAAAATGTTGAATCAGTATGCAACACTGACAATTCAGTGGATTACAGAGGATTCAGGAAAAATATAGGAGAAAAGGTATGTTTCCTATATTTTATAACTATGAATTTTGATTTGAAATGAAATTTCAGAGTGACGCAGATGTTTTAACTTCTTAGTATTCATCTTAAGATTTCAGTTCCCTTGCTAGGAAAGGAGATTTTTTTTTTTTTTTTTTTTTTTTAAACAGGGCCAACTTATTTTCTGGTATAGTAGAAAATTTATCCATTCCTATTATCTTTTGATAGAAATGATGATGGAGAATGTATGCTAGAATTGTGCAAAATCAATGATTTATTCATTTCAAATACCTTGTTTAGACAGCATAAGAGACGACTATACACATTGACCTCAGCAGATGGAATATATAGAAATCAAATTTACTACATCTTTGGAAAAAGACGATGGAAAACATCCATATCATCAGTCAAAACAAGGCTTGGGAAAGACTGTGGAACAGACCATCAATTCGTTGTTGTCAGGTTCCCTCGAGTCGGAACCAACACATAATGACCCCATGCACAGCAGAACGAAACAATGTCCGATCCTGGGCCAACATCACTACCACTTCCACACTTGAGTCCATCATTGTTGCCACCTGGCCAATCCATCTCGTTGGGGGTCTTCCTCTTTTTCTCCGATCATCCATCTTAGTAAGCATGATATCCTTCTCCAGCGACTGTTCCCTCCTGACAATATATCCAAAGTATGATAAACTCGTCTGTCTGTAGTGCTGTGGTGTCTTGAGTTGCTGTGATTCTGAGGGCTATGCCACCGGTGTTTTAAATAACCAGCAGGGTCACCCATAGTGAACAGGTTTCAGATGAGCTTCCAACAAAGACAGACTAGCAAGAAAGAATGATGAATTACTTCTGAATTGCTAGTCACTGAAAACCTTATGAATCGCATAGAGACCATCAATTACTCATATGCAAATTCAAATAGAAGCTGAAGAACATGGAAACAAGTCCAAGAAAGCAAAAATATAACCTTGAATATATCCCACCTGAATTTAGAGATCATCTGAAGAACAGATTTGATACATTAAACACTAATGACTGAAGACCAGTAGAGTTGTGCAATGACATCAAGAACACCATACATGAAGAAAGCAAAAAGTCATTAAGAAGAAAAGAAAGAAGGAAAAGTTAAAAATGGATGTCAGAAGAAACACTGAAACTTGCTCTCCATCTTAGATTTGCTAAAACAAATGGAAGAAATGAAGAGGTCAAAGAGATGAACTGAAAATTTCAAAGAGACACTCGAGAAGATAAAGCCAAATATTATTAAAAAAAAATGTGCAAAGATCTGGAGTCAGAAAACGAAACAGGAAGAACAC
>NW_006408762.1:3044404-3071326 GCF_000296735.1 Chrysochloris asiatica | reverse complement strand
TCTCTGTGATATACCATGCAAGTAAAGTTTTACAAAAGGTAATACAGAAATGGCTGCAAGCATACACTGATAGAGAACTTCCAGAGGTTCAAGCCAGATTCAGAAGAGGCCGTGGAATGATAGATATCATTGCTGATGTCCGATGGATCTTGACTGAAAGCAGAGAATATCAGAAAGATGTTTACCTGTGCTTTATTGACTATGCAAAGGCATTCAATTGTGTGGATCATAACAAACTATGGACAACTTTGCAAAATATGAGTATTCCAGAACACTTAGTTATGCTCGTGAGGAATCTGTACATGGACCAAGAGGCAGTTGTTCGAATAGAACATGGGAACACTGAATGGTTTACAATTAAGAAAGTTGTACGACAAGGTTGTATTCTTTCACCATACTTATTCAACCTGTATGATGAGCAAATAATCCGAGAAACCGGGTTATATGTCGAAAAATGTGGCATTAGGATTGGAGGAAGACTCATTAACAACCTGCGATATGCAGATGATACAACCTTGCTTGCTGAAAGTGAAGAGGACTTAAAACATTTACTGATGAAGATCAAAGAGCACTGCCTTCGGTATGGATTACATCTCAAAGTAAAGAAAACAAAAATACTCACCACTAGGCCAATAATCAACATTCTTATCAACAGAGAAAAGATTGAAGTTGTCAAGGGCTTCATTCTTGGATCAACTATCAACACTCATGGAAGCAGCAGTCAAGAAATAAGATGACGTATTACATTAGGCAAATCTGCTGCACAAAACTTTTTTAAGTGTTGAAGAGCAAAGATGTCAGCTTGAGAACTTAGGTGCACCTGACCCAAGCCATGATATTTTCAATAACCTCATATGTATGTGAAAGCTGGACAGTGAATAAGGAAAACCATAGAAGAACTGATGCTTTTGAGTTATGGTGTTGGAGGAGAATATTGAAAGTGTCATGGGCTGTCAATAGAACCAATAGATCTGTTTTGGAAGAATTGCAGCCAGAGTGCTCCTTGGAGGCCAAGATGGCCAAACTGTGTCTCTCATACTTCAAACATATTGTCAGGAGAGACTAGTCCCTGGAGGAGGTCAGAGAAAAAAAGGAAGACCCCCACCCCCAGTGAAATGGATTAGCCAACTGACAGCATCCATGGACTCAAGCTTGTCAACAGTAGTGAGGTTGGCCCAGGATCGGGCAGTATTTCGTTCTGCTGTGCATAAGGTCGCTATTGGTTGGTACTGACTTGATAGCACCTAACAGCAACGACTAAGTTACCTTTTGTAATCTTTCTGTTTTCTGTGGTGGTTGTATTAGTTGCTATCATGTCAGTTCCAACTCATAGAGACCTCTATGCACAACAGAAGGAAATACTGTATAATCTTTTACCATCCTCACAACTGTTTCTATATTTGAGCCCTTTGTTGCTGTCTCTCTATCAATCCATATCTTTGGAGGTCTTCTTTTATTTTGCTGACCCTCTAGTTTACCAAGTTGATGTCAACTGCACATCACAGGTTGCTAGTGACTCTTCTTCCAATCCTGAAACCATATTCTTCAAATAATAGTTTCTCATATAATTTACTCAGCATATAGATTGAATAAATAGAGCAAAAGAATACAACACAGGTTAATGTTTTTTTTCTGATTTTAAAACTTGTAGTATTCCCTTGTTCTCTTTGAACAACTATCTCCAGATCTATGTGTAAGTTCAGCATGAAAAAAAATAGATGTTCAGGAATACCCATTCTTTGTAATTCTAACCATAGATTGTTATGATCCACATGGTCAAATGCCTTTGTATATTTAAAAACAGAAACAACAAAACACAAGAGAACATCTTTTGTGTATTCTCTGTTTTGTAATAAAAATCCATTTGACATAGATCCACATTGTCTTGTGAATCTGGCTTGAATTTCTGTCAGTTTTGTGTTCATGTAATACTGTAACTGTTTTTGAATTATCGTCACCAAAATACTATTTGCCTGTGATATTAATGATATTATTCAATTATTTTTGCTTCTGTAGGTTCACCATTCCTTAGAATGGCCACAGATGTGGATCTCTTCCAATTGATTGGTCCGGAAACTGTGTTCCAAATTTCTTGGGATTGATAAATGACTACATTCAGCACTGAATTTGTTTGCTAAAGATTTTCAATTTGTATTTTGTCAGTCCCCAGAACCTAGTTTTCCCCAAATATCTTTAGTGCAGCATGAACTTCTTCCTTCAATACTATTGGATCTTGATCATATGCTACTTCTTAAAGTAGTTGAATGTTTGATAGGTAGATTGACTCTGTGTATTTCTTTCCATCTTATTTTAATGCTTCCTGAGTCAGTCGATATTTTCTCTATTGTTGTTGATGTTGTTGTTAGGTGACATAAAGTAGGTTCCAATCCATAATGACCCTATGTACAACAGCAAGAAACACTGCCTCATTCTGTGACATCCTCAAAATTTTTACGCTTGAGCCCCCTGCTGCTGCCATTGTGCCCATCCATCTCAGTGGAGATCTTCCCATTTTCCCTGAGTTTCCACTTTACCTAACATGATGTCTTTCACTAGGGACTTGTCCCTCCTGGAAATATGTCTGAAGTGTGAAAGACAAAGTCTCACCATCCTGAGTTCTAAGGAATAATTTGGCTCTACTTCTTCCAACACAAACTTGCTTGCTTTTTTTGTCAGTCCATAGTACCTTCAGTACTCTTCTGCAACACCACAATTCAGATACATCAATACTTCCGTGGTATTCCTTACTCATTGTCAATCTTTCACATGTGTATAAGGCTATTGAAAATAACATGGCTAGGGTCAGGAGCACCATGGTCCTCAAACTTATATTTTATTCTTGAAATATGGATCTAAGCAGAATGCAGACTTTAACAACCTCAGTCTCTTCTCCATTTATCATGATGTTATTTATTGTTCCAGTTGTGAGGATTTTTCTTTTCTATACTTTGAGGTAAAGGAGCTCTGGTAGCGTAGTGTTTATGAATTGGGCTGCTAACCTCAAGGTCGGCAGTTCAAAACTACCAGCTGTTCCACAGTAGAAAAATGAGGCTTTCTGCTCTGGTAAACATTTGCAGCCTCGGAAACCCTGTTCAGGGTCGCTATGAGTCGAACCGACTCCATAGCACATAACAACAACAACAAGTATTCTAAATCTTCATCGTCAGCAAGCACAAATGTATCATCTGTATTTCACAGCTGGTTAATGAGTCTTTCTTCAATCCTGATCACATGTTCTTGGATTATTTGGTCAGCATACAGACTGAATAAGTATGGTAAGAGAACACAACCCTCCCATACACCTTTTCAGATTTTAAAACATTCACTGTCCCTTTGTTCTTTCTAACAACTGGATACATGTTCCTCATGAGCACACTTAAATGGCAGGGAATACCTATTCTTTGCAATATTATCCAGAGCTAGTCATGATTCACACAATCAAAAGCCTTTGCATAGTCAAGAAAGCACAAGGAAATATACTTTCTGGTACTCTATGTTTTTAGCCGAGATCTGTCTGATGTCAGCAATGATATCCTTCATTTCAAGTACTCTTCTGAATCTTGGCTGAATTTCTGGCAGTTGTCTGTTGATGTAATGCAGTCGTTTTTTATTGACCTTTAGAAAAATTTTACTTGAATGTGATACAAATGATAGATTAGTTTCACATTCCATTGGATCACCCACATTTGGAAGGGGAACAAATAATGAATTTTTTCCAATCAGATGGTCAGGTAGATATTTTCCAATTTTCTTGGTGTAGGTGAGTGAGCACCTCCAGTGCTGCCTCAGGTTTGTTGAAAGATTTCAGTTTGAATTTCATTAATTCCAGGAGCCTTGTTTTTTGCTAATTCCTTCAGTACAGCTTTGATTTATTCCTTTAATGTCATTGGTTTTGATCAAATGGTATCTCTTGAAATTGAAGGATGTTAATGGACAATGTATCCAATGATGCAGAAAGCATCAAAAGAGTGAAGGAATATATAGAGTCACTGAATCAAGAAGAAATGATTGATGTTCAACCATTTATTTCTTTCCTGTCTTTTAATTACTTTTGTTTTCTTCCTGTATGCTCTTGATAGCATCCCACAACTCTTTGTTTCTTAGATCATTAGTGTTTAATGCATCAAATCTGTTCTTGAGCTCATCTCTATGCAAGTGTGATATGTCCAAAGTTATATTTTGGCTTTCATGAAGTTGGTTAAATTGTGTGTTTTTTTTGTTGTTGTTGGTGGTGTTTTTTTTTTTTGTTTTTGTTTTTTTTTTCAGCTTCAGAGTGAAATTTCATGTGAACAATTGATGGTCTATTTCACAGTCTGGCTCTGGCCTTGTTTTACCTAATGATACTGAACTTTTTCACTGTCTCGTACCACAGGTATAGCCAATTTGATTCATGCTTTCCATCTGAAGAGGTCCATGTATGTAGTTATCTTTTATGTGTTTAAAAAGGCATTTTCAATGAATAAGTCTTCGGTCTTAAAAAATTCTATCATAGAATCTCAAGCATCATTTCTTTCAACTAAGAGCATATTTTCCATCTACTGATCCTTCCTTTTTGTTTCCAATCTCTGCATTCCAATAAAATAGCATTTATCAATACTTCTTAATTGCATGTTTTGTAAGTTTCAGATTGAGGAAGCTTGTAGAATTCTTCAGTATCATCATAACTGGCATTAGTGGCTGGTGTAGAAATTTGAATAATAATGGTATTAACTCACCTTCCTTGTACATGAAAGGATATTATCCTATCACAGACAGCATTGTACTTCAAGATAGATCTTACAAGACTACAGTGTTATTTTTTATGATGAATGTGATGCCACTCCTGTTCAATTTGCCATTCTGGCATAGTAAACTATATGATTATCTGATTCAAATTGGCCAATACCCATCTATTTCAGCTCAACTTGGATATCCAAGTTTGCGTGCTCCATTTCAGTTTGGACAACTTCCAATTTTTCTAGTTTCATACTTCATAAATTTTATGCTCAATTATTATGGATGTTTGCAGTTGTTTCTCCTCATTTGTGAGTTGTGCTCAATCAGCAAATGAAACTCCCAGCCCAAAAACTTTACTCCATTTGTGTCATCATGGTCAACTGTACTTTGAGGAGTCAGCTCTTCCCTTATTTTATTTTGAGTGCCTTCCAATGTGAGGAGCGCATCCTCTGGCACTATATCTGACAGTTTTCCACTGCTGTTCACAAGATTTTTAGTGGCTAAGCATTTAGAAACAGTCTGTCTCTCCTTTTTCCTAGTCAGTCTTAGTCTGGAAATTCTGCTGAAACCTGTCCACCATTGGATGAGCCCTGTAGTATTTAAAAGACAGGTGATATAGCCACCACAATACAACAAACTGGAAGTTGAGGGGTGGATGTTTCCCTTAAAAGCCTTTAATATTCAACTTGAGTCTTGAATTTTTCCTTTAGTTCTTTCATATTGAGAAACGCTAGATGTCTACTTCCTTTTTGATTTCATAATACCAGGTCTTTTCACATTTCATTATAATACTTTACTTTATCTTGACTTTTCCTTCAGAATATTCTATTCAGCTGTTTATGTTCTAACAATTTCTAGTTACTTTTGCTTCTATACATTCCAGATAAAGCTTCAAAGTCTCTTCTGACATCCATTTTGATCTTTTATTTATTTCCTGTATTTTTAAAAATCTTTTGCTCTCTTCATGTATGGTATTATTTATGTCATCCTGCAATTCTTCTTATCTTCTGTAATTAGTATCTAATGAATCAACTCTGTATTTCCAAATACAGCTGGAAAATACTCAAGGTAATAATTAAGCTCTCATAGACTTGTTTTAATTTTATTCATCTTCAGCCTGAACTTACATATGAGCAATTGATAGTCTTTTCAACAGTTGACCTCTGGCCTTGTTTCTTTCTGATTATAATTGAGTTTCTCTCTCATCTTTTCCCATAGATATAGTCAATTTAAATTTTGGTTTCCATCTGGTAAAGTATACATATACAGTTACCATTTATGATATTGATAAATGATATTTGTAGTCAATAATTTGTTGGTCTTCCAAAATTCCATTAAGCAATCTGCAGCATCCTTTTTAGCACCAATGTCAAGTTTTCCAACAACTGATCCTGTCTTTTTGTTTTGGACTTTTCCATTCAAATCCCTAGTAATTATCAATGCATCAGTGCATCTTGATTAATGCTTGCTTGATCAATTTCAGCCTGAAGAATTTGGTAGAATGCTTCAATTTCATCTTCATTCATTTTGTGTTTTGTACATAAGTTTGAATAACAACTTTATTAACTGGTCTTCCTTGTAGACATATGGATATTACACTATCAGAGATAGTATTGTACTTCAAGATGGCTCTTGAAATATTCTTTTTGACAGTGAATGTGAATCCATTCCTTTTCAATTTGGCATTCCCTTATCTGATTCAAAGTGACCAATACCAGTCCATTCTAGTTCACTCGTGCCTAGGATTTCAGTCTTTATATGTTCCATTTTTTTATGACTTCCAATCTTTCTAGATTCATACTTTGTACATTGAACATTTGATTTTTAATGGTCTTTAACTTTATTAACTTGTCGTCCTTGTAGACATATGGATATTAAGCTATCACAGGTACTATTGTACTTCAAATTGTGCCCCATCAGCAAATGTAGGTCCTGAAAGCTTTACTCCATTCATGTCATTAAAGTCAACCCAACTTTGAGTAGGCAGCATTTCCCTCGTCACATTTTGAGTGCCTTCCAACGTTAGGTGCTCATCTTTTGGCACAATATCATATAATATTCCACTGTTATTCACATAGTTTTCAGTGGGCATCTTTTCAGAAGTGGTATGCCTCTCCTAATTTCTAGTCTCTTATTCTAGATGCTCTGCTGAAACCCATCCACCATGGGTAATTTTGTTCATTTAAGTTTTGTGTCAACTTGACTGGGCCAGTATTCTAAGTGGTTTGGAAATTGAACTGCAGTTATCACTATAATGGTATCCAATACAATGTAATTGAGTTTATAACTAGTTTTGCTATGAGCAGTCAGTCAGTTGAAAGGAAGTTTCCTTGGGAGTGTCACTGCTTTCAATATATTAGACATTTTAGCAAAGCTTGTTGACATTTCTGCTGGGTCTGGATTTTGCATCTGTTTCATTCCCTGGCCTCTGGTTCTTTGGACATGAGCCAGTGGCCTGCTATATTACCTGCCAATCCTGGAAGCCATCATCAGCCTGCCTGTTGTCCTGCCAGATCTACCTGCCTGCCTGCCTGCCAATCTTGGTGTATCTGAACTGGACTAGGGACTCCCCCACCTCTACAATTTTGAGCCATTTCCTTGATAAAAAATTTCCTTTGTTTATATCTATATAGAGATAGACAGATAGATAGACATATAGACAGATGATAGCCTGATATGTATAGGTGTTCCCCTGATTTTGCTTCTATAGAGAACACAGTCTAAGATATTGTGGTACTGATAGTGGTTCTAGACAAACAAAATCATAACAATGAGTTTTCTAATTGGCTCTTAAGTCTGACTAATTTTAAAGGTACCAATAACTCTTACTCCACAAATAAAGAGGGCAAGAGTGCTGAAAATCCATGGTGTGAGGTAACAATATTAATGCACAAAATATCTCCACCATAATATAATTTAAGTGAGGCTCTAAGTGATTGTGTATATGGTACTTACCTACAATTTTGTCATAATATAAAGTATAGAAAAACTAGTTGAATGGTCCTATTTAAATAGGGCAAGTAGTAAAGGAAAAAAATGAGCTCGGGGTTAAGGAGTTATAGCTCAAGTGTCACATATAAATCTTCAAAGTTTGCCGTGAAATAAAGCCTTATTTCTTGTAGTAACAGAGCTGACACTGCTGAAAGCTAAACTTAGAGTGTTATTATAAATGTGGCTGAATTGCAACACCAGCTGAATTCCAGCTGAAATGGTATCTGGTGCTAAAGTGAGGACATTAATTTGGGAAGAAATGGGATTCTGAAACTTGGGATGAGGACTTACATACAGAAAATCAAGAAGATTTTTACCTAAAGTCTTTAAATTACATTCAGTCATTCTTGCCAACAGTACCACCCCTCATATCTAAAGAGATTATGGTATCTTTTTATGCTGAACCTTTATCAGTAAAACTATTATCTTCTCAGTTCATACTTGATGAGATTAACCCAAATTTGCCAGCTGAAAGGATTTCTGTGTCATTGGGGCATTGCCTAAGGTAGATATCTTGCAAGATATTGCTGAATATTTCCAGAAAACACCTTCACCTATTATTGCTTCTAGACCCATAATTACACTTAATCCCACAAGCCCTCAAAGCTGAAGTACAAATTGTGACCCAAGAGTATGTACAATACACTCTAAAAGAACTGCTTGATTTTTCTAATATGCACAAACATAAAACTGGAAAATATATGTGGAAACAACTAGGAAGGATGTGAGATAATGGTGCAAGGAATATAGGGTAGGATCAGCTAACCCCAGATTCTGTATTGAATGCTTTATGTTCAAGAGGTTACAAGAGGATTTTGGACATCTGGTTTTGGAGGCGGAAGAGGCAGAGTCAGGTAAGACAGGGTCCATGGGGGAAGGGCTGAAAACCCAGAGAAGCTGCTTTCACAGAACAGCTCCAGGGCTCTCGATCAAGCACAAGGTGCAGGACGTCAGTTTCCCACACCCACCAATGGAAAAATCACTGTACAAAGGGCAATATTTTGATTTAGGAATTGATCAGGACATGGGACTCCCTCTGTAGCCACCCCACACTGGCTGAGTTTAGAGTTTGGAGTCAGAGCTGGACTGCCACAGTGAACCAGCACAAAAAAACAGTGCAGCAATATTTGCAAAAGGAGGTGTGGGAGGACTCTACATTTTTTTTTTTTTCCGCCTCTTCCCTGCCGCACCTTCTCTGACCAATGTGGACACCTTCAGGCAGGTGGGCGCATACCCCCAAAAGGGTCCAGCACTGAGCACACAGTTTTACCACGACACAGAGAGGAAGAGCCCCGTTGTTCCCATGGGCTAATTCTTTGGCAGCTGCTTATGACGTCTGACTCTGGGAACCAACCATAAAGTTAACTTGTGTGGGACCATTTACTCCTGCCTACCCAGCAAGAAAAAAGCAGGTCTGGTCAGAAAGACAAACCATATGAACACTCTGTAAAACCCCAACTTTAAAGGATGCACTATTTTTGAGAATTATGTTGTGCACATAATTGACCTTCAGAGACAAAAATAGCAGACAATCTTTCTTCCATTAACTTCTCAATATCTATCTGTTCAACTCTATGGTGGTAACTAGAGGAGGGGCTTGAAAGAGTGGACAATACAGATAAAATGTTTTTATGGTGCACGCACACTACCTGCACATAAAGGTGACTGGCCAATCAGCTACGGTTTTATTTTTGTTTTAGAGTGATGATTTTTGTTTCTGCTTTTATATTGCATCTGTTTCTGGTCTGTTTGATCTCTTTTTTTTTTTTTTTTCCTGGAGGTGGGAGCTTTTTCTCCCTATGTTACTCAAGAAGAGACAACAATTGTGGCTATGTAGCCAAGCTACAAGCACACCCCATAATATTCCACCATTTAGACAAGATCCAATAACAGCTGCTAGGCATTACACGCAACAAGGGAAGCCTATCTTCTGATCATATCCACAAGGAGACACTCAGTAAGCTTAACAACACATCAAACAACATTCATTTAAGCATTAAAAACCTACCTAACTACTGAAAATGGCAAAGAAAACACAACAAAAGATCTCAAAACATGTCCAAAAACAGAAAAGAGTAACTGAGGGAAATGAGCTGGAGACAGACAAAGGCTTTCCAGAAGAGGAAGAGCAGGCTTTGAATTTTCCTGAGATGGAATTCAGAAGACTTAAATGGAAACAAATTCAAATGCTCTGAAAAAGGGTGGAGGTAAATAAGGAAGAAGTTAGAAAAGTACTACAAGAGCTATTAAACAAGATAGATACAGCATTGGAAACAATTCAAAACCTGCAAAAAGAGGCCCAGATGATTAATAATAAAATATCAGAAATGTACAATACACTGAAAGGGGAAAGGAGCAGAATTGAAGAGATGGAAGCCAGAACTAGCAAGCTGGAAGAAAAATCTCTCAATACTGCTGAGGTAGAAAAGCAAGCAGACAAAAGTTTAAAAAAAAAATCTAAAAAGAGTCTAAGATTCATGCTGGATACCATGAAGAGGAATAACTTAAGAATTATTGGCATTCTGGAACAGGAAGAATCAGAGAAGTCCACAGAGGAGATAGTTTAAGAGCTTCTGGAAGAAAATTTTCCTAACATCTTGAAGGATGAGAAGATAAACATTCAAGAAGCCAAATATACCCCAGGAAGGATAGACCCCAAAAGAAAATCACCAAGACATATAAAAACCAAGCTCTCAAAAAGCAAAGACAAGGAGAGAATACTAAAAGTAGCCAGGGAAAAGAGAAATGTTAAGCTCTGACTTCTCAACAGAAACCATGCAGGCAAGAAGGCAATGGGGAGACATATATAAAACTCTAAAAAGAAAAACTGCCGGGGTCTGACCCCGACATAGTTGTCACGAGTGTTTGGTTCACGAGGAGGGGAGATCCAGCGGCGATAGGGATAGAGAAAGAATACACAGACAAACAGAAGAAGGGAGACAATGAGGCACCCCAAAGCCAGGGTGGATACATCACTGGTGGGCAGGCTTGGGACTACAGGCATCATGGCCTCTGCAGGCAGCGACTCACTGCCCTGCAATCTTTAATGGATGCCTTCCAACCCGTAACGCACCGCAATCTTTACTCCATGCCTTCCAACCAGTAATGCACTGATCTTTACTCCATGCCTGCCAACCAGTAATGCACTGCAATCTTTACTCCATGCCTGCCTACCAGTAATGCACGCCTGGGGAGGCTCGGGCCTCTGTTTTATTTAGGGGAGGAGTTTCACACCAAGCTGGGAGGGACTAACACAGGATACAGCTAACATCAGTAATTTTCCAGACATTCAGGTAACTTTACATTGTACTTCACTGGTTCGAATCCCAGGCCAGCAACTTGGATTCTCAGGCCCAATTAACATATCTATAGCCCCTGAGGTCAGTTGGGGGAAGTTGAGAGTTCTGCAGGAGACGCCCAAGTGAATGGGCTGCACCTGGAAAAGGGATTAGGGAGGATGGGTTCTTTGTCTATAGAACAAAGAACCAAGAAGTAGCTAAGATATTTTTAGTTAATCCTTTGGAGAAAGGTTTAACCTTGCAACCTTTAGTCTTGGCTTTAGGAAAATATCACATTTATCTGTGGATTTTCAAAGGCTCCAGTGTATTAATTTAATATATATACCTGAATATTAATATGAAAGCAATTTGCCATTAACTGCCAGTGGCCTCATTTGTTACACTCGGCCCCAGAGGGCCTGGAACCTCTGACTAGTCTTACACGGTCTGCAACAAAAAACAAACAAACAAACAAATCTGCCAACCAAGAATCGTCTATCCAGCAAAACTGTCAATCAAATACGATGGTGCAATCAAAACATTCCAGGATAAACAGAAGCTAAGAGGTTTTGCCAAAGCCAATCCAGCACTTCAAAACATCCTAAAGGGAGTTCTTTGGTCTGAAAACCAACAAGAACAGACAACAACCAGAGATTGACAGACGTGGCAACACCACCTGAAACTCAGATGACAGATAACAGAGTCCAGAACAGAGCAAAATTACAACGAATTCAAAGTAGCTGGGAGGTCAACCGAAGATCAAAATAATAACAATGCCAAAGAAGGACAAAATGTAAGAATAGAGATCCAGGTGATTCTTGTGCACTTATGGTGCTGGTTATTTATGCACAGTATCACTAGAAGTGAAAAAGATTGGAAACCAAGTATTTACTGTATTGATCTGTACAAGAGGAAGAATTCCAGGTCATCTGAACAGTAGTCTAACTTGAGTCGCTTAGAATAGAGAGTCACAATCTCTCAATCAACTTCCAGACATGAGACAGTTACAGACCCACAACACCTTGAATAAAGGAGTGGAAATCTTCCCTTGAGGAAGGACCACACTATATTGCCACCTGTTAGTCTTTATTCCAGTTTTCCCCAAAGAAATCTATGGATTTTTACAAGTGTGACTGTTCATTGGGAAAAGGAAATAAGAATTTTGAGGGACAGAAGGACACTGGCTCTGAATTGACACTAATTCTAGGAGGCACAAAACATCACTCTGGTCCACCAAAGTAATCACTAATGGAGGCTAAATTAGTAGTGGTTCATCTTGGGTCATCTAACCTGGATTTGGGACTCTCCCACTTCTAGAATTAGAAGTCATTTGCTTGATATAAACTTCCCTTTATATATATATATATATTTGTTGTTGTTGTTGTCATGTGCCGTGGAGTCGGTTCCGACTGATAGCGACCCTGTACAGGGTTTCCAAGGCTGTAAATCTTTACGGGAGCAGAAAGCCTTATCTTGCTCCCGCAGAGCAGCTGGTAGTTTCGAACTGCTGACCTTGCGGTTCGCAGCCTGATTCGTAACCACTACGCTACCAGAGCTCCATATATATATACATATATAAATTTCACTGGTTTTGCTTCTTTAGCGATCCCAGTCTAAGACAGTGACCCTGCTGGTATTTAAATATCAATGACATAGCTTTCACCATAACAGCAAAACAGAAGTCACAACAGTATGACAGACTAACAGAGGAGTGGTGGCATTATACTTCAACCTTGCCTAAATATTTGATATTAATGTATTTTTCTTTTGGTTAATATTTGCCTAGCTTACCTTTTTTCTTTTCCTTTCACCCTTATTATATCCTTATTCTTTAAATATAGATGGTATTTTGTTAGCCATCTTAGATAACTCCATGGTCTAACTCATAAGTTTAGTTAATTTAAATTTATTGTGAGTATTTTTAAATGAAAACTTGTTTCTACTATCTTATTTTGCTTTGTATATATTCTGCTTTTTCTCTGTTCCTGTTTTTATTTTTTGCCTTTAAATATTGTGTTTTAATTCCATTTTTCTTTTCTTTTAATTTACAATTTACCCACTTTATTTTTATTCTTCCATGTTTTGGTTATAATTTGATGGTCCATGCTGAATAAAATGTACAATAAATATTATATCTCTCCAAAAATATTATGAATACATTGACTTAAAATAATTATTAAAAAGATTTATACCTTTCCCATTATATACAAGTCATTTTCAAAATTAAATTTTACTTTGTCCCCATGGTCTATCAGAGTTCCCATTTACTACCAGCTAAAAGAAATTTCATTTTATTCAGAATCTAGAGAGTTTTTGGTAAAATTGCTGAAACTGATCTTTAGAGAATTTAACCAAAAAAACAGTTGACATCAAGTTGATTCTGACTCATGGTGACCAAATGTGTATCATAGTAGAATTGTGCAACATAGGATTTTAATTGACCTATATTTTGGAAGTAGTTTAACAAGCCTTTCTTTTTAAGTTACCTATGAGTTGACAGTCAACCATGTTAATCATTTGCACCATCCACAGATTCCTTAGGTAAATTAGGAATAAAGACTCTAAATTCATTTAAAATATAAATATGGAAAAAAATGGTTTCTTAAAAATGAATAACATATCTATTTAAAATAAATGCTCAGCAGAAATACAGATAAAATAATTTAGATATTTTTAGTTTTATTTTGTTTATTTAGGCCTTCTTTATAGCAAGAATATTACACAAGGTAATTTAAGGACAGATTGATGTTTCAGGCAACAACTAAAAGTGAGTTAATATAGACTTACTTAGTACTTGAATGTAAAAATTTTGTATTAAAAAAAAAACTGTATCTTTTATAACTCTTGTTATAAAAGGATTGAATAATTTATGATATTAAGTAGGGATTTTCTTCTAATTTCTATCCTTTTTTCTAATTTCCATCAATTAGCAGTCTCTTGCTCAAGTAATTAATGGTTTAAGGAACATAATGAAGTACTTTTCTTTTTACTTAAATTTTAAACATTATCAGATTATTTCAGACCATTTAAGCATTCTGTTACTGTGTTCACTGCCTGCGAATCACTGTGCTAATAGTGCAATTAGATGCATTTAACACAACTAAAATTAATGTTCTTCATGCTTTATCTATTATCTTTAAAAGAAACCAAATCTAGTGTCACCACTTTACTGAGTAATAACTGATTTCAACACAATTTTTTTTTTACCTGAAATAGTCAGAATATGTATTAGAAAAATGCCTGGAATAGAAGGAAAACAACTGAGTGATAGAGAGATGGTAAGACTGTACCTTGTCAAAGGTAGAAAACTTGAGGGACATAAAAGGAAACAAAGGCATTCTTGTGGTGCTTCCACGCTCATAGATTTCACACTGTCATTTTTTTTTTTTTTTTTTTTTAGTTTTTATTGTGAATTGAGTGATAGTTCACATGGGAGAATATCAGTGTTACATTCATCCTATCATATTTCATTTCATTGCAATGATTACAATCTCCTATATGCATCATCAAACAACCAAAGAGTACACCCCACAAACCTGCCTCCCACAGTCAGCACACAGATCCTCTTTCTCGCAGAGTCCATAGCCCCAGCCTCTCCATCTCTCCATGTCCATCTCTGCCTCCATCTCTGGTATCACTGCTTCTCTGGATAGGATCCCGCACTCTGCTCTTCTCCCTTGATGGTCCCAGGGTCCTAAGCTCATGGACTGCAAGAACAACCACTCCCTTCCATTTGTTACAAAATGCCAACTTTTACATTTGAAAATTTCACAATCAGTCCTGATAGCAATTATTCACTATTGAATCACAAGAGTCTAATCCCCATCTCCTTTCACCAGCCCAGTCCAGACAGGTTGGAAACCACTCAGTGGGGATTCTACCTGCCCCTATACCCTCTGGAACTAGGCTTCCTCTTGAAAGCTTGTAAGGCAGTCATTTATAGCCTTTGTGGCCCCCCTATTTTTGGTAGCCAATGTCTAAGTTGCCCATCCCTGTCAACCCTGTGTATCAAGGGGGTGGGAATGATCCTCACTGTAAAGATTTGTTTCCTTTTTTGAGCTACTACATCCATGAGTATAGGTCAAGTTAATCAAATTGTAGCAGATAACCATTTTCCCCCCTCTTCTTTATTCCTCTAGTCTAGTTCTGATCATCCAGCCATTGAAGCCAGGTCAAGTAGGTACTATCTGCAAGTATGGGTGTTCCTGTGCGTCTCCCCTCACTTCATAGCAGCTGGATATCTCACGCTCCACTCTAGTCCTCTGGGACCATGTCCCTGGATCCGGAGTCCACAAGTCTCTCCATATTGCTGGCCAACCAGGTCTCAACCTGGGTTCACAGGAGTCTATTGAACATAGTCAGACTTAGCTCACAACTTCATTGCTGCTTTTCCCCTACTTCCCCTTATTGGTAGACCGAAGTGGTTACCAGCAAGCCCACATGCCCACTCATGTATTGCCCTTAAGTCTCAGTATTGGAAGGGGGTTTGCACTGAGGGAACCCGGCTGCTTGCCTTGATGGTTTCCAGGCAAAAAACTTACTTGTCCTTGTAGTAGTCAATCAGACTGCCATTATTGTGGGGTTTTTTTGTTTGTTGGTTGGTTTGTTTTTCCTGCTGGCCTTTCTTTCAAGAAGTATCTTCTATTCTTCTAACTCCTTCGTCCTGGTCTGCTTCTCCTTCCAAGTGGAAATTTCCAACCTCAGAAAATTCTAGATATGGATCAGGATTCCACCTATGGTTTTATATAATGCCAACACTCCACAGAAAGCCTCCTTCACTGGGCAAACTTAGCCCCATTTTAGTTATTCCAATCAGTTACAGGCTGAAGAAGTACTTACAAACTTTTTATGGTGGTATTTCTGGCTATTCCTTCCTCTCACCCCTCAATTATGTATTTTCAAATAGTATGCAAGTGAACAGAATATTCAAAAGACAGCCAATCATCTTAACATTATTTATCCTGTTTTACGCATTCCAACCATGCCTCCATCACTGATTTCCCAGAGCCCTGTTGTTCCAAGTTTGAGCATGCATCATTATCTACCTCTGTCCCACTTAGACTTTGCAAACCTGCCTAAGTGTTCTTCCATATACCTTGTTGTTCCATTCCCCTCATCATACTTATGTATTTCCCTTCCAAGCATCTGAAGTATTCTGTGTCTATTCCCTACCCTGTGCTCCACCTTCTCCTCCCTGCTGTCATCCCACCGCATACACTCTGGTAACTAGCAAATATTTTATTTTTCCTTTTAGCGTGGGTACTTTTTCTTAATCTTCTACAATAATGGCCCTATGCAGTATTTCTCTTTTTGTGACTGACTAATTTCACTCAGCATAATGTCCTCAAGTTTCATCCATGTTATGTGGTGGCTTGAAACTTTCTTGTTATTCTTCAAGGTAGCAAATCTCCATTGTTTGTAAGTTCCAAAGCATGTTTATCTATACTTCCAGTGATGGGCACTTGGCTTAGGCTTCTTCATCTTTTAGCTATTGTACATAGAGCTGCTGTGAACATTGATGTGCATATATATACATATACAAGTGTTATGGCTTATATTTCTTGTGGATAAATACCAAGTAGAAGAATTGCTGGGTCATAAGGTATTTCTATTTCCAACTTTCTGAAGAAGCACCATACCATTTACAAGAGAGGTTGGATCATTATGCAATCCCACCAGCAATGTAGGAGAGTCCCAGTCTCTCTACATACTCACCAGCATTTATTGTCCTCTATTTTTATGATATTCGTGTTATTGCTAGTGTGAGATGATCTCTCTCTCTCTCTCTCTTTAATTTTCATCTCTCTATTCGCAAGTGATTGTGAACATTTCTTCACATGTTTGTTGGCTGCCCAGATGTCCTCCTTGGTGAAGAGTCTGTTCATGTCCTGTGCCCATTTTTGAATTGAGTTATTTGTCTTTTTCTTGTAAAGATGTTGTAGTTTCCTATCTATTTTAGATATTAGTCCCTTGTCTGAATTGTCATTGCAAAATAATCTTCCATTCTGTGGGCTCCCTTGTTATTCTTTTGATGAAGTCTTTTGATACATATAAGTTTTTAATTGTTAGTATGTCCCAATGATCTATTTTGTCTACTTTTGTTTGTGTAATTTTAAAAACATTTGGAAGTCTGTGTATGTCCTGTATTGTTGCTGTTGTTGCTTCTGCTAGGTGCCATTGAGTTGATACAGACTCATAGCGACTTTATGCACAGCAGAACAAAGCACTGCCCGATCCTGCGCCAACCTCACTACTGTTGCCACGTTTGAGTCCATCGATGCTGCCACTTGGAAAATCCATCTTGATAGGGTTCTTACCTTTTTCTATGACACTCCACCTTACCAAATATGATATTTTCTCCAGAGATTGGTCCATCCTGAAAATACTCTATCATGCATTTTCCAGTATCATTTCTATCACCAAGGCCATATTTTCCAACTACTGATCCTACCTCTTTGCTCCCAACCTTTGCATCCCAATCACCAGTAATGATCAATACATCTTGATTGCAAGTTTGATCAGTTTCAGACTGAAGAAGATGGTAGAATGCTTCTATTTCATTCTCACTGGTTTTAGTGGTTGGAGCATAAATTTGAATAATAGTGGTATTAACTGGGCTTCCCTGTAGGTGCATGGATATTATCTTATTATAGACAGTATTGTACCTCATGACTGATCTGGATATGTTCTTTATGACAATGAATGCAACACCATTCCTCTTCAATTTGTCATTTCTGGCATAGTAAACCAGGTGTTCATCAGATTCAAAATGGCCAATACCACTCCATTTCAGCTCACTAATGGATGTTTATGCATTCCATTTCATTTTTGACAACTTCCAAATTTCCCAGAATCATACTTCGTACATTTCATGTTCCGATTTTCAATGGATGCTTACAGCTGTTTCTCTTCATTTTGATTTGTCCCCTATCAACAAATGAAGGTCCTGCGTGCTTTTCTCCCATGGGCTTTACTCCATTTGTGTCATCACAGTCAACTCTGAGGAGGCAGCTCTTCCCCAGTAGCATTTTGAGTGCCTTCCAACCTGAGGGGCTCATTTTCCGGCACTATATCTGACAGTTTTTCTCTACTATTCATAAGGTTTTCAGTGAGTAAATATTTGGAAGTAGTTCGTCACTCCTTCTTCCTAGTCTGTCTTCATCTGAAAGCTCATCTGAAACCTGTCCACCATGGGTGATCCTGCTGGTATTTAAAACACCGGTGGCATAGCTTTCAGAATCACAGCAACTCACAAGCCACCACAGTATGACAAACTGACCAACGAGTGGTGGGTGCCCTGTATTAGAACCCTGAAATTTGTCCCTATTTTTTCATTGAGGGCCTTTATAATTCTGGGATTCACATTTAGGTCTTCAATCCATGCTGAGTAGGTTTTTGTATAGGGCGTGAGGTAAAGGTCTTGTTTCACTTTTTTGCATATCAGTTTTCAGTTCTGCCAGCACCATCTGTTGAAGAGACGATATCATCCCCATGGAATATACTTTGGCCATATTTTGAATATCAGTTGGCTGTAGGTGGATGGGTTAATTTCTGGATTCTCAATTCTGTTCCATTGATCTATGTATCTTTCATTGTATCTGTACCAAGATGTTGTGACCACTGTAGCTATGTAGTAAATTTTGAATTCAGGGAGTTACAGTCTTCAACCTTATTCTTCTTCTTAAGCTGTGCTTTGCTTATCCTGTGTCTCTTCATTTCCTTATAAGATTTGTAATTCTTTTTTTTCCATCTCTTTGAAGAATGTAGTTGGAATCTGGATTGGGATAGCATTATATATGTGATTGCTTTGGGCAGTATTGATATTTTCACGATGTTAAGTCTTCCTATCCAGGAACAGGGTATATTCTTCTGTTTTTGTCAGTTTCTTTTGGTTTCTTGTAGTAGTTTTTTGTAGTTTTCTTTGTATAGGTCATTTGTTTCTCTGGTTAAATTTATTCCCAGATATTTCATATTTTGAGTGGCTATTGTAAATGGTATTGCTTCCCTAATGTCCTTTGCAGCACTGTCATTCTTACTATAGAGGAATTCAACTGATTTTTGTATATTGATCTTATTTATATCCTGCCATTTTGCTGAACTGTCCAATGAGTTCTAGTAGATTTTTTTTTTTTTTTTTTTTTTTTACTGGGCCTTTGGGGCTTTCTATGTATAGGATTATATCGACTACAAATAGAGAGCGTTTTCTTACTATTTGCCAATTTGGCTTCCTTTAGTTTCCCTATCTCGCTGTATAACTCTCTGTCTAAGACTTCCAGCACAATATTGAATAAGAGTGGTGACAAAGGGAATCCTTGTCTGGTCCTGTTTGCTGAGGGAATGATTATTGTTTCTCTTCTTTGAGAGTAATGTAGGCTGTTGGTTTTGTATGTTGTTGTTGTTAGGTGCCATAGAGTCAGAACTGACTCATAGCAACCCCATGCACAGCAGAATGAAACAATGTCTGATCCTGGGCCAACTTCACTACCGCTGCCACACTTGAGTCAATCAGTGCTGCCACCTGGCCAATCCATCTCGTTGGGGGTCTTCCTCTTTTTCTCTGACTCTCCATCTTACCAAGCATGATATCCATCTCCAATGATTGTTCCCTCCTGACTATATGTCCAAAGTATGAGAAATGAAGTTTAGCCATCTTGGCCTCTAAGGATTACTCTGGCTGTGCTCTTCTTGTTGTTAAGTGCCATGGAGTCGGTTCCGACTCAAAGCGACCCTGCACAGGGTTTCCTAGGCTATAAATCTTTACGGGAGCAGAATGCCTCATCTTTCTCCCACGGAACCGCTGGTAGTTTCTAACTGCTGACCTTGAAGTTCACAGTCCGATTCGTAACCACTACACTATTCTGGCTGTACTTCTTCCAAAACAGATCTATTGGTTCTTTTGGCATTCCATGGCACTTTTAGTATTCTCCTCCAACACCATGATTCAAAGGCATCAATTCTTCTACGATCTTCCTTATTCACTGTCCAGCTTTTGCATTCACATGAAGTTATTGAAAATACCATGGCTTGGGTCAGGTGCACCTTAGTCCTCAAGCTAACATCTTTGCTCTTCAACACTTTAAAAAGTTCCTGTGCAGCAGACTTGCTTAATGCAATACGTTCTCTGATCTCTTGACTGCTGCTTTTGCAAGTGTTGATAGTTGATCCAAGAAGAATGGAGTCCTTGACAACATCAATCTTTTCTCCATTGATAATAATGTTGTTTATTTGGGTTTTTCCTTGTATAGGATCATATGTTCTTTGTATATATATTCTTAATTATGTTGTGGAATTTCCCTTCAATTCCTACTTTGTTGAGTGTTTTTATCAATGGATGTTGTATTTTGTCAAATGCATTTTCTGCATCAATCAATACGTTCATGTGGTTCTTTTCTTTTTTCTTATTTATATGGAGGATTATATTGATTGTTTTTCTGATGATGAACCATTCTTGCATTCCTGATATGAATCCCACATGATCATGCTATATTATGATGTACTGTACATTCTGTTGGTTTGGATTTTGTTGAGAATTTTTGCGTAAATGTTCATGAGGGATATTGATCTAAAATTTTCTTTCTTAGTGATGTGATTTCCTGGTTTGGGTATGAGGGTTTTTTGCTAAATAAGATGTATTAGGAAGTTTTCCATCCTATTCTATATTGTGCAATAATTTGAGTAGAATTAGTGACTGCCCTTCCCTGAATGTTTGGTAGAACTCACAGTTGAAGAAATCTGGACCTGGACTTCATTTGGTTGTGAGTTTTTTGAAGATCTGATCAATTTCTTCTTTAATTATGGGTTTGTTGAGGTTTTCTACTTCATTGTTTGAAAGTTTAGGTAGGTCGTGTTTTCTAAAAATGTGTCCATCTCTTCTATGTTTTCAAATATTTTGGAGTACAACTTTTCATAGTATTCTGTTATTATCCTTTTGATTGTCATTGGTTCTATTGTGATATTGTCCATGTGGTTTCTAATGCATATTGTTTATATCTTCTCCCTTTTTACTTTCTTAGGTTTGCCAATGGTTTGTCAAGTATATTAATCCTTTCAAATAACCATCTGTTGGCCTGTTGATTCTCTCTAGTTCTTCTGTTTTCTATATCATTTATTTCTGCTGTAATCTTAATTATTTCCTTTCTATTGGTGATTTTAGGCTCCCTCTGGTGGTTTGTTTCTAATTGTTGGAGACGCTGTGGATTTTGGTTCTTTCTTCTTTTTAGATGTGTGAATTTATTAAAATAAATTGTCCACTAAGCACCACTTTCACCATGTCCCAAAGATTTTGGAATGTTGTTTTTCTTCTTTTCTTTCTAAGAAATTTGTGAGTTCACATTTTCCTTCCACTACGCAGTCATGTTCAGCATGGTGTTATTCACTTTCCATGTATTCAACTTTATTTCCTTGGTCTTCTTATTATTGAGTTCTAGTTTTATAACATTGTGGTCTTAAAAGTTGTTTTGTAGTATTTTGATGTTTGTAAATTTATGGTGGCTTGCTTTGAAAACTAACACATTGTAAATTCTAGAGAATGTTCCCTGTGCACTGGAAAAGAATGTGTATTGTGCTGTTGTTGGGCTAAATGCTCTGTACACATTGATGAGGTCAAGTTAGTTGATTGTGCTGTTTAGTTCCTCTGTATCTTTGTTGAGTTTCTTTCTCATTGTTCTATGTCTTTTTGAAAGAGTAGTATTAAAATCTCCCACTGTAATTGTATATTTGTCTATTTCTTTCTTCAATTCTGGTAGGATTTTCTTTATATATCTTGATGCTCTTTCATTGGTAGTGTAGATATTTATTATGGTTGTTTAATCCTGCTCATTTGATCATTTAATCCTGAGATAGTGACTTTTTTAAAAAATCTCTTGCTTGTTTTTTCCTCAAAGTTTATTTTATAAGGGATTAGTATTGCCATTCCTGCTTTTTAAAAAATTATTTTTAAGTTTTTAATGTGGATTATGTGATAGTTTACATGGGATAACATTAACTTTACATTTATCCTATCATATATCATTTCATTGCCATTATCACAGTCCCCTCTATGCATCATCAAATTACCTAAGGGTATACCTCACAAGCCTGCTCCTCGGTTGTCAGCACACAGCCCCTTTCCCTTCCTTGCTCTAGAGTGCCCAGTCACACCATCTCTACACAACATTGCCTCTTCCTCCAATTCTGGTATCTCTATTTCTCTGGGTAGGATCCGCATTCTGCTCTTCTCCCTTGATGTTTCCAGGGACCTCCGTTCCTGGACTGCAAGGTCAACTACTCCCTTTCTTTTGCTATAAAACATCTACCTTTACATTTCCAACCCTCACTGTCAGTCCTGATAGCAATTATTCACTATTGTACAACATGAGTACTATCCCCATCTCCTTTCATCAGCCCTGCCCATACAGTTAGACCACATTCCTGCTCCTTTATTCCCCTTGAGTCTTAATTCAGGATGGGGATTTGCCCTGAGGGGACCCAGCCACTTGCCTTTATATCTCCTGGAGGAGCAACTTTCTTGTTCTTGTAGTAATCAGTTGGACTGCTGTTATTGTTTTTTTTTTTATTTTATCTGCTGCTCTTTTTTTTTATTTTTAAAGAAGTATCTTCTGTTCTTCTAGCCATTCCAGGCTGGTCTGTTTGTCCTTTCAAGTGGAGATTTCCCACCTCAGAAGATTTGGGCTATATTGACATTTTCACAATGTTAATTCTTCCTATCCAGTAGCATGGTATAGTCTTCCATTTTTGTAGGTCTCTTTTGGTATCTTGTAATTTGGTTTTGTAGTTTTCTTTGTATAGGACATTTGTTTATTTGGTTACATTTATTCCTAGATATTTCATCCTTTGGGCTGCTATTGTAAATTGTATTGCTTTCCTAATGTCTTTTCAGTGCTGTAGTTATGGGTACAGAGGAATCCAACTGGTTTTTATATGTTGATCTTCTTATACCCTTCCACTTTGCTGAACCTTCTAATGAGGTCTAGTAGCTTTTTTTACTGAGTCTTTGGTGTTTTCTATATATAGGATCATATCATTTGCAAATAGAAAGAGTTTTACTTCCTCTTTGACAATTTGGATGCCTTTACTTTTCCTGTCTTGCCATATAGCTCTTGCTAAGACTTGCAGCACTATTTTTAATAGGAGTGGTGATAATGGGAATCCTTTTCTGATTCCTGTTCACTTTCAGTTTCTCTCCATTGACAGTAATGTAGGCTATTGGTTTTGTATTTATGCTTCTAATTATGTTGAGGAATTTCCCTTCAATTCCTATTTTGTTGAGTGATTTTATCAGGAATGGATATTGAATTTTTTCAAATGCTTTTTCTACATCAATCTAAATGATCATATGGTTCTTTTATTTTTTCTTATTTATATGGTGTATTACGTTGTGTTTTTTTTTCTAATGTTGAACCACCCTTACACCCCCAATATGAGTCCCACTTGATCATGATGTATTATTTGTTTGGTATCCTGCTGGATTCTGTTGGCTAGGATTTTGTTGAGTGTTGTTTGTATCGATATATATATGAGGCATATTAGCCTATAATTTTCTTTCTTTGTGATGTGATTGCATGGTTTTGGTATGAGGATGGTCATGTTTGCTTCATAAAGTATATTAGGAAGTTTCCCATCCTCTACATTCTGGAATAATTTAAGTAGAATTGTTGACAGCTCGTCCCTGAATGGTTCGTAGAAGTCACTGGTGAAGACATCTGGGCCTGAGCATTGTTTGGTGGGGAGTTTTTTGATTACCTGATTAATTTTTAGCTTGTTATGGGTCTGTTCAGGTGTTTTACTCCAGTCTTTATAAGTTTAGGTAGGTTATGCTTTTTTCTAAAAATGTGTCCTTCTCTTCTAAGTTTTCAAATTTATTGGAGTACAACATTTCATAGTATTCTGTTATTATCCTTTTGATTTCCTTTCATTCCATTGTGATATAGCCCATGTGGTTTCTAATGAATGTTATTTGTGTCTTCTCTCTCTTTGCTTTTGTTAGGTTTGTCAATGGTTTGTCAATTTTGTTAATCCTTTCAAAGAACCGGCTTCTTGTCTTGATGATTCTTTCTATAGTTTTTCTGCTTTCTATCTCATTATCATTTCTGCTCTAATCTTTATTATTTCTTTTCCCTTGGTGACTGTAGGTTCCCTCTTCTGGTCTGTTTCTAATTGTTAAAGATTCTGTGTTATTGTGTTAATTTTGCTTCTTTATTCTTTTTGGATGTGTGCATATATTGCAATAAGTTGTCCTCTCAGCACCATTTTTGCCATATCCCAAAGATTTTGGTATGTTGTGTTTTTGTTCTTGTTTGTTTCTAGGAACATTGTGAATTCACATTTTATTTCTTATACTTTCTTATACTACCCAGTCGTATTCCAACAGGGTATTATTCAGTTTCCATGTATTTGATTTGATTTCCTTGGTCTTCCTATTGTTGATTTCTAATTTGATAGCATTGTGGCCTATGAAGATGCTTTTACTATTTTGATATTTGTAAATTTATGGAGGTTTGCCTTGTGGCCTAACACATAGGCTATTCTGGAGAATGTTCCATGTGCACTGGAATAGAATGTATATTGTGCTGTTGCTGAGTTGAATGCTATGTGCATGTCTATGAAGTCCAGTTGGTTGATTGTGTTGTTTAGTTCCTCTTTGTCTTTGTCAAGAATCTTTCCAGTTGTTCTATCCATTTTTTAAAGTGGTGTATTAAAATTACCCACTCTTATTGTAGATTAATCTAGTTCATTGTTATATGAGATGATGCTTTGTAGTATTTTGATTTTTTTTTTGTAAATTACTAAGATTGTTTTATGGCCCAGTACTTGGTCTATTATGGAGAATGTTCCATGTGCACTGGAAAAGAATGTGTATTGTGGTTTTGTTGGGTTGAAAGTTCTATTCAAATCTGTGAGATAAAGTTTATTGTTTGTATTGTTTAGTTCCTCTGTGTGTTTGTTGAGTTTCTTTCTGGTTGTATTAAAATCTTCCACTATTATTTTAGAGTTCTCTATTTCTTTCTTCAATTATATTAGAGTTTGATTTACATATTATGGAGGCTGTTTCCTTCAGAGTATAGATAATCATTGTGGCTAATATTCATATAACAATAGGAATCCTGGTGTGGTGTTGTGGATTAATGTGTCAGACTGCAAAGCCTTTTGAACTGCAAGGTCGGCAGTTCAATCTCACCAGTCATTACTCCGAAACCCTATACAGGTTCACTATGGGTCAGAACCAACTCGACAGCACATAACAACAAAAAACAACAACAACATATAACAATGCTATAAAACTTAAAATCAACAATGGGAAGAGCAAGGAAATAAAATCAAATATATGGAAAGTGAGTAACACCCTTGTTAAAAGCTACTGGATAATAGAACAAATAAAAACTTAAATTAAAAAATTCCTATTAAAAAGTGAGAATTAAAACAGCATACCAAAACATTTGGGACACAACAAAAGCAATGCTGAGAGGGCAATTTATAGCAATAAATTCACACATTTAAAAAGAAGAAAGGAGCAAAATCAACACATTAATAAAACATGTAAAATATTTTTTTTAAAAAAACAGCAATGTAAGCCTACAGTTATAATAAGAAAAGACATAATAAATATTTTAAAAGAAAGAAATTAATTAGAAAACAGAAAAGCAATAGTAAGAATCAACAAGATGAGTGAAATCTTTGAAAGCATTATTCAAATCAGAAAACCATTGACAAACCTAACTAAAGGAAAAAGGGAGAAGACAGAAATAATGTGCATAAATAATCATATTGGTGATTTCACAATAGCACCAAGGGAAATAATAAGAATAACAGAATACTCTGAAGAGTTGTATTTCAACATATTAGAAAATCTAGAGGAAAAGGATACATCTTTAGAAAAACAAGACCCACATAATCTTTCATACAGTAAAGTAGAAAACTAGAGGAGACCTGTAACAAAAGATGAAACAGATAATGTCATTAAAAAATTCCCAACAAAAATAAAGTGCACTCCAAGGTGGCTTCACTGGTGCATTTTACCAAACCTTCAGAGAACAACTAACATTGATTTTACTCAAAACTATTCCAGAATATAGATAAGGATGGGAAACTATTGAATACAGTTTTTCTCGAGTATATATTATTGAAGGGAGCATAACCCTCATACTGAAACAATTAAAGAACATCACTAAAAAAGAATAAGACCAGTATGCCTCATGAACATATATGAAAAAAATTGTCAACAAAATTCTAGCCAATGGAATTTACAAACAAACAAAAATAAATAAATAAGACATCATGACTAAGCAGGAATCATTCCAAGTCCCCAAATATGGTTCAATATTATAAAACAATCAATATAATTTAGCATAAACTAAAAAAGGAAATGGACCACAATATTATATTGGTTGATGCAGATATTGCATTTAACAAAATCCCACATCCACTAGTGTTATAAACGTTCAAAAACAGTATGACTTGAAGGGACATTCCTCAACATAATTGAGAGCATATCAAAAAATCTAACAGCCAAAATCACTCTCAATAAAGAAACACTGAAAACACTCCTTTGGGAGCAGGAAATATATAAGAATGCCCTTTATCATCAGTCCTACTCAATATTGTTTTGGACGACTTAGTTTGAGATATAAGAAAAGACAGGGAAATTAAAGGCTTCTAAAACTGTGTGACTCTGTGGGTTAATGCGCCAGACTGCAAATCCATTTTAACTGCAAGAATGTTGATTCAAGCTCATCAACTGCTCCTAGGAAACCCTGTACAGGGTTGCAATGGGTCAGAACAGACTCGATGGCACTTAACAACAAATAATCAAAGAAGAAGTAAAACTATATGTATTTACAGATGATATGATCTTGTTGTTGTTGTTGTCAGGTGCCATCGAGTCGGAACCGACTCATAGCGACTCCATGCACAGCAGAACGAAACAATGTTCGATCCTGGG
>NW_006408762.1:3038408-3042644 GCF_000296735.1 Chrysochloris asiatica | reverse complement strand
GCTCTCTTCATGTATGATATTCTTGATGTCATCCCACAACTCTTCCGGTCTTTGGTCTTTAGTGTCTAATTCATCAAATCTGTTCTTCAGATGATCTTTAAATTCAGGAGGGATAAATTCAAGATCATATTTTGATCTTATACATAGAAAATTGCAAAGTCTCTGCAAAAAAATTATTGGAACTCATTATAACATCCAGCAAAGTGACAGAACACAAGATACAAAAATCAATTATATTTCTCTATACTAAGAAAGACAGTTCTGAAAAGGAAATTATGAAAAGAATATTTACAATAGCCATACAAAAGAAGAAATACTTAGAAATAAATCTAACTAGAGAAACAAAAGTCCCAAAAATAAAAAGAAGACTACAAAACACTATCACCGGAAACCAAAATAGATTTACAAAAAATGGAAGAATATACCATACTTATGGATAGAAAATCTTAAAATAGTGAAAATATCAATACTACCCAAAGCAATCTATAGATATAACTCAATCCGAATCCAGATTCCAACATCATTCTTCAAAGTGATGGAAAATATAATCACTAGCTTTATATGGAAAGGAAAGCTACCTCAGTTAAGCAAAGCACTTCTTAAGAACAAAGTTGGGGGCCTTGCACTGCCTGATCTTAAAAATTAATTGATAGCCACAGTGTTCAAAATGATCTGGTACTGATACAACAAAAGATACATACATCAATAGAACAGAACTGAGAACACAGAAATAAATCCAGCCACATGCAGTCCACATGCACTGTGGCTATGAATTAATTTTTAATATCAGGTAGTGAGAGGTTCCCAACTGTGTTCTTATTAAGAAGTGTTTTGCTTATATGATGTATCTTTCCTTTCCATATAAAATTTGTGTTTGTTTTTCAATCACTTTGTAGAAAAAAATGTTGGAATCTGGGTCTTTGTCAAAGGGCCCAAATACATTAAGTGATAGACTCTTCAAAAAGCAGTAATGGCAAAACTGGCAATCAATTTTCAGGACAATGAAACAGGACCTATAATTCACATAATAAAACAAAATAAAACCCAAAAATTCAATATGGTTTATAGACCTAAATGTAAAACCTAGAACTATAAAGACCATCAATGAAAAACTAGGGGCAAACTTAGGGGTTCAAATATATTCTCTCTATATATATCATACATTACAAAAAACACACGTACAATAGAAGACAAAATAGATGGCTGGTACCTCCTAAAAATTAGAAGCATAAGCATCACAAGATTCCTCCAAAAGAAAAAAAAAAAAAAAAAAAGGAGCACAGAGCCTGAAAAAAACTTGTTTTTTTGCAATGATACATCAGACAAGGAACTAATACTTAAAATTTATAAAAAATTATAAAACATCTACAAGTAAAAGACCAATAACCTGAGTAAAAAATGAGCAAAGAACATGAACAGACATTTCACCTTGAAAGACATCCAGACAGCAAAATAATATATGAAGAAATGTTCATGATCATTAGCCATTAGTGAGATGCAAATCAAATAAGACTGAAATATCATCTCACACCAAGGTTAACTGTGTCATAAGAAAAAAACAAATAAGAAAAAAAAAATAATGCTTTCAAGGATCAAGTATGCGTAGACACTGGGACCCTCTTGTATTACTAGTGGGACTGTAAAATTATTCATCTACTCTGGAATTTGGAATGGCTAGTCCTCAGAAAATTGGAAACAAACATGCCTTATGACCCAGAAATCACTCTATTTAGTAAGAAATATGAGTCAGAACATGAATATATATATGCACACCAATGTTTGTTCTACAATATTCACAATACCAAAAAGATGGAGACAGCCTAAGTGCTCAACAATGGAATAATGGATAAACAAACTTCAATATCTACACATAATGGAATACTATGCAATGTTGAAGAATAATGATGAATCTGAGAAACACCTCACAACTTGGGTGAACCTGGAGGGCATTATGCTGAATGAAATCAGTTATTCACAAAAGGACAAATATTGTTTGAGACAATTATTTTAAAAGATTGAGAAAAGGTTTCCAGACTAAAAGAACAATTCTTTAATTTTTAAAAGAGGTAGGATGGATGGAAGAGTAACACACAGGCTAGAGAGTAGTCCCATGTTAGCTTGGATGACTGGGAGGGCAATATACAAGTAGAGTGAGAGCAATATGCAAGAAGAGGGAGTGTGGCAAAGAATAATGAATATACTTGAAGACACAGGGAGGTATGTATGGGATAAAGGGAATAGATGCAAATAGTGATATATAAACAACACTGGAACAACAGTGTTCTGGGCATAGACATATGGATTGAGAAATAGGCTTAATAGGTAAGGCAGAAGAGTGATATATATATATATATATGTCATGCTGTTAAGTGCCATCAAGTCAGTTGTAACTCATAACGGCCAATTAGACAATTTCCAAGGTGCTACGGGTGAGTTTGACCCACGAACCTTGTAGTTCAAACTGAACTTGCAGCCCTGAGCTTATTCTGCAGTGTCCACAAATATATGAGTCTAAAAGAGAAAAATAAAACATTCTTTGATGTTTGCTAATGGTAGGAAGGAAGAGAGAGTAGGTCACTGGTTATAGGGTATATAGGTATTAACTTAGCTGACAGGAAGCAATATACAAGAAAGAGAAGGGCAATATACAAGAGGAAGGTTGGCAGAAGTATGATAAAGACAGGTAAAGACAGAAGGGTGCATACAAGAACTAAAAGGGACAGAGATAAATAATGATATATATACAACTTTAGAACAATCATACACTGTAAGTATGGACAGAGACACATGCTGAATGATTATGGGAAGAAGAGAGGAATGTGTACATATGTGTATGTATTTATATGTATATGTGTATGCATGTTTATTTATATAGAAGTGTATATGTGTATGTATGTATATAATTTTATGTCCCAAAGTTATATAAAAGTGTGAAAGATGAAATTGGTAAATGAATATTTATCTATCCTTCAAACACCACTGTGAATGTGGTGGTGTATGCAGTGGGCAAAATTATGAAAACTAGATATTATCTAACATCTTATGGCAGTGAGTAGCTGAGCCTGAGGGTCTGGGATCATAGTGCCTTCATGGGAATTGGCACAACACAGTACACAAAGACAATGTTCTGCATCCTACTTTGTTGAGTAGCATCTGGGATATTAAAACCTCATGAGTGCTCATCTAAGGAGCAGCTATTGGTCCCTCCATGTGTGGAAGAAGAATAATGATGAGAATTGAAGATGCTTGGAATCAACTTGTCCAATGGACTAATGGAACATGGGAACATCAGTCCCCAGGACACTGAGGAAAGAAGAACTAGATGATGTCCAGCTATCATTAACAACTACCCTAAACTGGATATCAGAATGTAATGGACAGAGCATTATAATGTGTGTAACAAAACTCAAATTTATAAATAAAATAAAATAAATAGGAAAGGGCTATTTGTCAGAAAGAGACTGGAGGAACCTAACACTGTGGCCCTCAACTACCCTTTTAGGTTTGCAGAGGAATCCAACCTCTTTCAACTAAGCAATAGATAGGTAAATGGGGTAACAAAAACACTAGTAAGATACGTTCATTATGAATAATGGAATGGTCCATTACTCAAAATCAAAGGGGGATGATGTATTAGGGAGAGGCACTGTGCAAGCCTCCACCAGTCATAAAACAGAATACGAGAAAAAGCCAACTTCAGGGTAAAGTCCCACAATTCTGAACTATACATAAAGGAATGTTTATAAGTATCGAAGTCTTACTACTAGTAGGATTTGTAGCAAAGCAAGAAAAGTGGTATTTTCTGATCTGTGGCTCACAGTGAGTCCCATCACAGCCATCTTGAAGAGGACTGAGCAGATACGAGATCAAGAGAGTGTTCCCATCACAGAGGTCTGAACGATCATCAGAGATAAATGTGTGATTTTTTTTCCCTGATGATTTATCTTTTTGTTTGTGCACATCCACTCTGGTGACTAGAAAGGATGCTTGAGGGAGTGGATACCCCCCTACCCCTGGAGGATTCTACTATACACATGCATGGATCTGCTCAGCAAAGACCAATGAGCCCAGAATCACAAAAGAGGGAGGAGTCAAAAGGAACAGCTTACAGAACTGGAAAATTATATGCAAAAGACTGAAACAAGACCTTCACCTCACGCCTTATTAAAAAAAAAAAAAAAAAAAAAAAAAAGACCTAAATGTGAATCCCAGAATTATGAAGGACATAAAGGAAAA